>NW_024609487.1:95000-190549 GCF_018296145.1 Oncorhynchus tshawytscha
TGCTTGTGTGTGTGTGTGAGCTGGTAAGTGGAAGAATACAATTAAGTTCTTTAGGTCTCTCCAGAGAGAAGTAAGCTTTGTTATTCTTCACCAACACAATTATACTGAGACTGAGCCTCATGCTCCTCCTGTCTCTGCCAGGATTACAGCATATCTTCATCATCCTCTTCTTCCTTCCTCCCCTGTCTCTCCCAGGAATACAGTACCTCCTCCTCCCTCCCCCTGTCTCTCCCAGGAATACAGTACCTCCTCCTCCCTCCCCCTGTCTCTCCCAGGAATACAGTACCTCCTCCTCCTGTCTCTCCCAGGAATACAGTACCTCTTCCTCCCTCCCCCTGTCTCTCCCAGGAATACAGTACCTCCTCCTGTCTCTCCTAGGAATACAGTACCTCCTCCTCCCTCCTCCTGTCTCTCCCAGGAATACAGTACCTCCTCCTCCCTCCTCCTGTCTCTCCCAGGAATACAGTACCTCCTCCTCCTCCTGTCTCTCCCAGGACTACAGTACCTCCTCCTCCCTCCTCCTGTCTCTCCCAGGAATACAGTACCTCCTCCTCCTCCTGTCTCTCCCAGGAATACAGTACCTCCTCCTCCCTCCTCCTGTCTCTCCCAGGAATACAGTACCTCCTCCTCCTCCTGTCTCTCCCAGGAATACAGTACCTCCTCCTCCCTCCTCCTGTCTCTCCCAGGAATACAGTACCTCCTCCTCCTCCTGTCTCTCCCAGGACTACAGTACCTCATCCTCCTCCTCCTGTCTCTCCCAGGTATACAGTACCTCCTCCTCCTCCTGTCTCTCCCAGGAATACAGTACCTCCTCCTCCTGTCTCTCCAAGGAATACAGTACCTCCTCCTCCTCCTGTCTCTCCCAGGAATACAGTACCTCCTCCTCCTGTCTCTCCAAGGAATACAGTACCTCCTCCTCCTCCTGTCTCTCCCAGGAATACAGTACCTCCTCTTCCTGTCTCTCCAAGGAATACAGTACCTCCTCCTCCTCCTGTCTCTCCCAGGAATACAGTACCTCCTCCTCCTGTCTCTCCAAGGAATACAGTACCTCCTCCTCCTCCTGTCTCTCCCAGGAATACAGTACCTCCTCCTCCTGTCTCTCCCAGGAATACAGTACCTCCTCCTCCTGTCTCTCCCAGGAATACAGTACCTCCTCCTCCTGTCTCTCCCAGGAATACAGTACCTCCTCCTCCTCCTGTCTCTCCCAGGAATACAGTACCTCCTCCTCCTGTCTCTCCCAGGAATACAGTACCTCCTCCTCCTGTCTCTCCCAGGAATACAGTACCTCCTCCTCCTGTCTCTCCCAGGAATACAGTACCTCCTCCTCCTCCTGTCTCTCCCAGGAATACAGTACCTCCTCCTCCTGTCTCTCCCAGGAATACAGTACATCCTCCTCCTCCTGTCTCTCCCAGGAATACAGTACCTCCTCCTCCTCCTGTCTCTCCCAGGAATACAGTACCTCCTCCTGTCTCTCCCAGGAATACAGTACCTCCTCCTCCTCCTGTCTCTCCAAGGAATACAGTACCTCCTCCTGTCTCCCAGGAATACAGTACCTCCTCCTCCTCCTGTCTCTCCCAGGAATACAGCACCTCCTGCTCCTCCTGTCTCTTCCAGGAATACAGTACCTCCTCCTCCTCCTGTCTCTCCCAGGAATACAGTACCTCCTCCTCCTCCTGTCTCTCCCAGGAATGCAGCACCTCCTGCTCCTCCTGTCTCTCCCAGGAATACAGCATATCTTCATCCTCCTCTTCTTCCTCCTGCCTCCTTCACATCTCATACTCACTACAGAGACTGGACAAGACATCCTGTCAATCTCAGCACCGCCTGAAGCTCCTTAGAATTCAGTGTGAGAGTATGTGTTCAAGTGGAAATTAAATGACGCTGTAGTTTTTTAAAACAACAATTATACCCTTTGAATTGTATTTACACATAAACGTGGGTGTATGGACACATAAACGTGGGTGTATTTACACATATATGTGGGTGTATTTACACATATACGTGGGTGTATTTACACATAAACATGGGTGTATTTACACATAAACGTGGGTGTATTTACACATAAATGTGGGTGTATTTACACATATATGTGGGTGTATTTACACATAAACATGGGTGTATTTACACATAAACGTGGGTGTATTTACACATAAACGTGGGTGTATTTACACATAAACGTGGGTGTATTTACACATATACGTGGGTGTATTTACACATAAACATGGGTGTATTTACACATAAACGTGGGTGTATTTACACATAAACGTGGGTGTATTTACACATATATGTGGGTGTATTTACACATAAACGTGGGTGTATTTACACATAAACGTGGGTGTATTTACACATAAACGTGGGTGTATGGACACATAAACGTGGGTGTATTTACACATATACGTGGGTGTATTTACACATAAACATGGGTGTATTTACACATAAACGTGGGTGTATTTACACATAAATGTGGGTGTATTTACACATAAACGTGGGTGTATGGACACATATACGTGGGTGTTTCATGAAAGTAGAGGTGTTTTCATATCCTTTTCAAAGTTTCAACAGAAATTGAAATTTAGAAATAGACAGAACACTCTCCAGCTATTACTCTCTAAATGACCTCATCAGACTATGGGAGGTGTGTTCAGTAGTCTCTATACTACCTCATCAGACTATGGGAGGTGTGTTCAGTAGTCTCTATACTACCTCATCAGACTATGGGAGGTGTGTTCAGTAGTCTCTATACTACCTCATCAGACTATGGGAGGTGTGTTCAGTAGTCTCTATACTACCTCATCAGACTATGGGAGGTGTGTTCAGTAGTCTCTATACTACCTCATCAGTCTATGGGAGGTGTGTTCAGTACTCTCTATACTACCTCATCAGTCTATGGGAGGTGTGTTCAGTACTCTCTATACTACCTCATCAGTCTATGGGAGGTGTGTTCAGTAGTCTCTATACTACCTCATCAGACTATGGGAGGTGTGTTCAGTAGTCTCTATACTACCTCATCAGACTATGGGAGGTGTGTTCAGTAGTCTCTATACTACCTCATCAGTCTATGGGAGGTGTGTTCAGTAGTCTCTATACTACCTCATCAGACTATGGGAGGTGTGTTCAGTACTCTCTATACTACCTCATCAGACTATGGGAGGTGTGTTCAGTACTCTCTATACTACCTCATCAGTCTATGGGAGGTGTGTTCAGTACTCTCTATACTACCTCATCAGTCTATGGGAGGTGTGTTCAGTAGTCTCTATACTACCTCATCAGACTATGGGAGGTGTGTTCAGTACTCTCTATACTACCTCATCAGACTATGGGAGGTGTGTTCAGTAATCTCTATATTACTGCATCAGATTATGGGAGGTGTGTTCAGTACTCTCTAAACTACCTCATCAGACTATGGGAGGTGTGTTCAGTACTCTCTATACTACCTCATCAGACTATGGGAGGTGTGTTCAGTAATCTCTATATTACTGCATCAGACTATGGGAGGTGTGTTCAGTACTCTATACTACCTCTCATCAGACTATGGGAGGTGTGTTCAGTACTCTCTAAACTACCTCATCACACTATGGGAGGTGTGCTCGTTGTGGTACAGTTCTATGTGTAATTCTAGAGCGATTCACAGAGAGTGAACTTGGCAGTGTGTGTATTCTCATTTAAATACAGTCACAACATTAAGCCATGTTATTTAGCTGCTCCTTCAGCCCAGTCAAGACAATATGCCAAATATTTCAGTTAAAACACAACAGACTGTTTTTCAGATCTGTTGGGGAATTCATGGTCATGGCGGCAATATGGAGGAACATCAATATGGACATCAATATGAACATCAATATGGAGGAACATCAATATGGAGGAACATCAATATAGAGGAACATCAATATGAACATCAATATGGAGGAACATCAATATGGAGGAACATCAATATGGAGGGAGGAACATCAATATGGAGGAACATAAATATGGAGGAACATCAAGAGGAACATCAATATGGAGGAACATCAATATGGAGGAACATCAATATGGAGGGAGGAACATCAATATGGAGGAACATCAATATGGAGGAACATCAATATGGAGGAACATCAATATGGAGGAACATCAATATGAACATCAATATGGAGGAACATCAATATGGAGGAACATCAATATGAACATCAATATGGAGGAACATCAATATGAACATCAACATGGAGGAACATCAATATGAACATCAACATGGAGGAACATCAATATGGAGGAACATCAATATGAACATCAATATGGAGGAACATCAATATGAACATCAACATGGAGGAACATCAATACGGAGGAACATCAACATGGAGGAACATCAATATGAAAATCAATATGGAGGAACATCAATATGAAAATCAATATGAACATCAATATGAACATCAATATGAACATCAACATGGAGGAACATCAACATGGAGGAACATCAATATGAAAATCAATATGGAGGAACATCAATATGAAAATCAATATGAACATCAATATGAACATCAATATGAACATCAACATGGAGGAACATCAACATGGAGGAACATCAATGTTGCCAGTTTGTTTTGTTTGGTCATACCTACCTGCCTTTTTTCCCCCTGATCCTGTCATTCTCTAGTTCCTGTTTTCTAGTTTTCCCGGTTTGACCATTCTGCCTGCCCTGACCCTGAGCCTGCCTGTCGTTCTGTACCAGCGATATGGTAGGTCTTATTGACAAGCTTCTCAAGAGACACACTCTACAGCCTGTAGACGTTGACAGGATGTTCACAGACCAGTATAAACCTCTCTTCAACACAGAGTACTGTGGCATTTACACTGTTTTCCATTCTGTAGGAATCTGACCAGGATTCAAATGGTCATCAACTCATACCCCCTGGTATATTGGAACCTTGACCTCTCCCTGGTCTGAATATCTCCCATGTAACCCCCCAGTCTGGTCTGAATATCTCCCATGTTACCCCCCCCCCCCCTGGTATAATGGAACCTTGAGCTCTCCCTGGTCTGAATATCTCCCATAGCCCCCCCAGTATAATAGAACCTTAGAGTTAGTTGGACTGGTTAATAATCATGGTAATCAGTGAATCATACTGCTTATGAGATATGTGCTAACATCCTTTTCACCTATTCTGAATGTACAGTTTAGGAAGCAGACATGGACTCAGACACAGAGGTAGAGAGAGTTAGGGTCTGAGTCAGAGGTAGAAAGAGTTAGGGTCTGAGTCAGAGGTAGAGTTAGGGTCTGAGTCAGAGGTAGAAAGAGTTAGGGTCTGAGTCAGAGGTAGAAAGAGTTAGGGTCTGAGTCAGAGGTAGAAAGAGTTAGGGTCTGACACAGAGGTAGAGAGAGTTAGGGTCTGAGTCAGAGGTAGAAAGAGTTAGGGTCTGAGTCAGAGGTAGAAAGAGTTAGGGTCTGAGTCTGAGGTAGAGAGAGTTAGGGTCTGACACAGAGATAGAAAGAGTTAGGGTCTGAGTCAGAGGTAGAGTTAGAGTTAGGGTCTGAGTCAGAGGTAAAAAGAGTTAGGGTCTGAGTTAGAGGTAGAAAGAGTTAGGGTCTGAGTCAGAGGTAGAGAGAGTTAGGGTCTGAGTCAGAGGTAGAAAGAGTTAGGGTCTGAGTTAGAGGTAGAAAGAGTTAGGGTCTGAGTCAGAGGTAGAGAAAGTTAGGGTCTGAGTCAGAGGTAGAGTTAGGGTCTGAGTCAGAGGTAGAAAGAGTTAGGGTCTGAGTCAGAGGTAGAAAGAGTTAGGGTCTGAGTCTGAGGTAGAGAGAGTTAGGGTCTGACACAGAGATAGAAAGAGTTAGGGTCTGAGTCAGAGGTAGAAAGAGTTAGGGTCTGAGTCAGAGGTAGAGAGAGTTAGGGTCTGAGTCAGAGGTAGAGAGAGTTAGGGTCTGAGTCAGAGGTAGAGTTAGGGTCTGAGTCAGAGGTAGAGTTAGGGTCTGAGTCAGAGGTAGAAATAGTTAGGGTCTGACACAGAGGTAGAGAGAGTTAAGGTCTGAGTCAGAGGTGGAAAGAGTTAGGGTCTGAGTCAGAGGTGGAAAGAGTTAGGGTCTGACACAGAGGTAGAGAGAGTTAGGGTCTGAGTCAGAGGTAGAAAGAGTTAGGGTCTGAGTCAGAGGTAGAAAGAGTTAGGGTCTGAGTCAGAGGTAGAAAGAGTTAGGGTCTGAGTCAGAGGTAGAAAGAGTTAGGGTCTGAGTCAGAGGTAGAAAGAGTTAGGGTCTGAGTCAGAGGTAGAGTTAGGGTCTGAGCCAGAGGTAGAGTTAGGGTCTGAGTTAGAGGTAGAAAGAGTTAGGGTCTGAGTCAGAGGTAGAGAGAGTTAGGGTCTGAGCCAGAGGTAGAGTTAGGGTCTGAGTCAGAGGTAGAGTTAGGGTCTGAGCCAGATCAGAGGATCCCCAGTGTGTAAACGACTAATTTACTCCAGAAAGGGAGTATCACAGTTCCCTAATCATCAAGGAACAACATTTGGCAGCATTCTACACAGTCAGCATTGATGAGACTAATTTACTAAATATACCCTCCAGTCACATAATTATATGTAATTTTACCGGCATAATTAACTAATTTAATTACTATTCTTCAAGAGCCTCAATTATTGATATTACAGAGGATTCTGGCTCCTCTCCTAGCCTCTCCTCTCCTAGCCTCCCCCTCCCCTACTCTCCTCTCCCCTCCCCTCCTCCCATCTCCTCTCACAGCCTCCTCACCTCTCCTCTCCTCTCCTATCCCCCCTCTTCTCCTCTCCTATCCTCTCCCTTCTGCTCCTCCCCTCCTCTCCTCTCCTCTCGTCCCCTCTCCTCTCCTCTCCTCTCCTCTCCTCTCCTCTCCTCTCCTCTCCTCTCCTCTCCTCTCCTCTCCTCTCCTCTCCTCTCCTCTCCTCTCCTCTCCTCTCCTCTCCCTCTCCTCCTCCTCCCCTCTCCTCTCCTCTCCTCTCCTCTCCTCCACTCTCCTCTTCTCTCCTCTCCTCCACTCTCCTCTCCTCTCCTCCACTCTCCTCTCCTCCTCCTCCTCTCCTCTCCTCCACTCTCCTCTCCACTCTGCTCCTCCTCCTCCTCCTCCCCTTCTCTCCTCTCCTCCTCCCCTCCTCTCCTCTCCCCTCCTCTCCTCTCCTCCTCCCCTCCTCTCCTCTCCTCTCCACCTCTCCTCTCCTCTTCTCTCCTCCTCCTCCTCCCCTCCTCTCCTCTCCTCTCTTCTCCTCTCTACTCTACTCTCCTCTCCTCTCCTCCCTTCATGTGGGCTGCATGCTGACGACAGACAACACATGGCAGAGCACTAACAGCCTTAGCCCGGTTCCTGGAGTCCCTGGGTTAGATAGATGGCCCGGTTCCTGGAGTCCCTGGGTTGGATAGATGGCCCGGTTCCTGGAGTCCCTGGGTTGGATAGATGGCCCGGTTCCTGGAGTCCCTGGGTTGGATAGATGGCCCTGCTGGCTCTGGACGGTGCCAATTGGAGAGCTATGGGGGTGTCTGCTAACGCACGGTTAACACCTGATCTGATTGATCTAGGCCTTGATTACTTTGCCAGCCTGTGAAGGAATTTCAAAGGTGGAAGTGTCTCATGTTCTTCTCAGACTCAGACAGCTGAACCTGAATCCTGGTCTATTTCAAAGAATCTGACACACAGTACTTCATCAGCTTCACTGTTTTAAAATCCAGAGACACAACCTGTCAATCAAAATTACAACCGAGGCAAAAGGCCTGTCAATCATCATTATTCAATCAGACAGAGAAGAACAGTTACATTATACTTAACATTTACCCCCCTGTATATATTGTTATATATAGCCTCCACACCCCCTGTATATATAGTTATATATAGCCCTCCCTACCCCCTGTATATATAGTTATATATAGCCTCCACACCCCCTGTATATATTGTTATATATAGCCTCCACACCCCCTGTATATATTGTTATATATAGCCTCCACACCCCCTGTATATATTGTTATATATAGCCTCTACACCCCCTGTATATATTGTTATATATAGCCTCCGCACCCCCTGTATATATTGTTATATATAGCCTCCACACCCCCTGTATATATTGTTATATATAGCCTCCACACCCCCTGTATATATTGTTATATATAGCCTCCACACCCCCTGTATATATTGTTATATATAGCCTCCACACCCCTGTATATATTCTTATATATAGCCTCCACACCCCCTGTATATATTGTTATATATAGCATCCACACCCCCTGTATATATTGTTATATATAGCCTCCACACCCCCTGTATATATTGTTATATATAGCATCCACACCCCCTGTATATATTCTTATATATAGCCTCCACACCCCCTGTATATATTGTTATATATAGCATCTACACCCCCTGTATATATTGTTATATATAGCCTCCACACCCCTGTATATATTGTTATATATAGCCTCCACACCCCCTGTATATATTGTTATATATAGCCTCCACACCCTCTGTATATATAGTTATATATAGCCTCCACACCCCTGTATATATAGTTATATATAGCCTCCACACCCCCTGTATATATAGTTATATATAGCCTCCACACCCCCTGTATATATTGTTATATATAGCCTCCACACCCCCTGTATATATTGTTATATATAGCCTCTACACCCCCTGTATATATTGTTATATATAGCCTCCACACCCCCTGTATATATTGTTATATATAGCCTCCACACCCCTGTATATATTGTTATATATAGCCTCCACACCCCTGTATATATTGTTATATATAGCCTCCACACCCCTGTATATATTGTTATATATAGCCTCTACACCCCCTGTATATATTGTTATATATAGCCTCTACACCCCCTGTATATATTGTTATATATATAGCCTCCACACCCCCTGTATATATTGTTATATATAGCCTCCACACCCCCTGTATACATTGTTATATATAGCATCCACACCCCTGTATATATTGTTATATATAGCCTCCACACCCCCTGTATATATTGTTATATATAGCATCCACACCCCCTGTATATATTGTTATATATAGACTCCACACCCCCTGTATATATTGTTATATATAGCCTCCACACCCCTGTATATATTGTTATATATAGCCTCCACACCCCCTGTATATATTGTTATATATAGCCTCCACACCCCCATGTATATATTGTTATATATAGCCTCCACACCCCCTGTATATATTGTTATATATAGCCTCCACACCCCATGTATATATTGTTATATATAGCCGTCACACCCCCTGTGTATATTGTTATATATAGCCTCCACACCCCCTGTATATATTGTTATATATAGCCTCCACACCCCTGTATATATTGTTATATATAGCCTCCACACCCCCTGTATATATTGTTATATATAGCCTCCACACCCCTGTATATATTGTTATATATAGCCTCCACACCCCCTGTATATATTGTTATATATAGCCTCCACACCCCCTGTATATATTGTTATATATAGCCTCCACACCCCCTGTATATATTGTTATATATAGCCTCCACACCCCCTGTATATATTGTTATATATAGCCTCCACACCCCATGTATATATTGTTATATATAGCCTCCACACCCCCTGTATATATTGTTATATATAGCCTCCACACCCCATGTATATATTGTTATATATAGCCGTCACACCCCCTGTGTATATTGTTATATATAGCCTCCACACCCCCTGTATATATTGTTATATATAGCCTCCACACCCCCTGTATATATTGTTATATATAGCCTCCACACCCCCTGTATATATTGTTATATATAGCCTCCACACCCCCTGTATATATTCTTATATATAGCCTCCACACCCCCTGTATATATTGTTATATATAGCCTCCACACCCCCTGTATATATTGTTATATATAGCCTCCACACCCCCTGTATATATTGTTATATATAGCCTCCACAGCCACCTGTATATATTGTTATATATAGCATCCACACTCCCTGTATATATTGTTATTTTTTACTGCTGTTCTTTAATTACTTGTTACTTTTATCTCTTATTCTTATATGTATGTTTTGAAACTTCACTGTCGGTAGAGGGACTCGTAAGTTAGCATTTCACTGTAAGGTCTACTACACCTGTTGTATTCAGCATTTCACTGTGAGGTCTACTTCACCTGTTGTATTCAGCATTTCACTGTGAGGTCTACTACACCTGTTGTATTCAGCATTTCACTGTGAGGTCTACTACACCTGTTGTATTCAGCATTTCACTGTAAGGTCTATTACACCTGTTGTATTCAGCATTTCACTGTAAGGTCTACTACACCTGTTGTATTCAGCATTTCACTGTAAGGTCTACTACACCTGTTGTATTCAGCATTTCACTGTAAGGTCTACTACACCTGTTGTATTCAGCATTTCACTGTGAGGTCTACTACACCTGTTGTATTCAGCATTTCATTGTAAGGTCTACTACACCTGTTGTATTCAGCATTTCACTATAAGGTCTACTACACCTGTTGTAGTCAGCATTTCACTGTGAGGTCTACTACAGCTGTTGTATTCAGCATTTCACTGAGGTCTACTACACCTGTTGTATTCAGGATTTCACTGTAAGGTCTACTACACCTGTTGTATTCAGCATTTCTACTGTAAGGTCTACTACACCTGTTGTATTCAGGATTTTACTGTAAGGTCTACTATACCTGTTGTACTCAGCATTTCACTGTAAGGTCTACTACACCTGTTGTATTCAGCATTTCACTGTAAAGTCTACTACACCTGTTGTATTCAGGATTTCACTGTAAGGTCTACTACACCTGTTGTATTCAGCATTTCTACTGTAAGGTCTACTACACCTGTTGTATTCAGGATTTTACTGTAAGGTCTACTATACCTGTTGTACTCAGCATTTCTACTGTAAGGTCTACTACACCTGTTGTATTCAGGATTTCACTGTAAGGTCTACTACACCTGTTGTATTCAGCATTTCACTGTAAGGTCTACTACACCTGTTGTATTCAGCACATGTGACTAATACAATTTGATTAAATTAATGTATAATAATAATGAGGATTTTCTAGAGTCTGAATTAAAAGTCTGTCTTCCTGGTGCGTCACTAGAACTGTTAGGTCTGCAGGTATTGGTTAAAATAAAGATGAGATGATATCTGTCTGTCTGTCTGTCAGTTTATGTCTGTTTGTCTGTCTTTCCGTCCCTCACTCACTCACTCACTCACTCACTCACTCACTCACTCACTCACTCACTCACTCACTCTCTCTACAGGGCTGCTAGCTGTCTTTTGGGGGGCACTAGAGGTACCAGATGTAGGACTCTGTGGCCCCGTGGGATCCTGCTCTGCTCTGGGAGCCGGCTACGATGCTATAAGACCTTTACTCTGAGGAGCACTGAGGCTACGATGCTACGGTTCCTTAACACTGAGGCTACGATGCTACGGTTCCTTTACTCTGAGGAACACTGAGGCTACGATGCTACAGTTCCTTTACTCTGAAGAACACTGAGGCTACGATGCTACGGTTCCTTTACTCTGAGGAACACTGAGGCTACGATGCTACGGTTCCTTTACTCTGAGGAGCACTGAGGCTACGATGCTACGGTTCCTTAACACTGAGGCTACGATGCTACGGTTCCTTTACTCTGAGGAACACTGAGGCTACGATGCTACGGTTCCTTTACTCTGAGGAGCACTGAGGCTACGATGCTACGATGCTACGGTTCCTTTACTCTGAGGAACACTGAGGCTACGATGCTACGGTTCCTTTACTCTGAGGAACACTGAGGCTACGATGCTACGGTTCCTTTACTCTGAGGAACACTGAGGCTACGATGCTACGGTTCCTTTACTCTGAGGAGCACTGAGGCTACGATGCTACGATGCTACGGTTCCTATACTCTGAGGAACACTGAGGCTACGATGCTATAAGACCTTTACTCTGAGGAACACTGAGGCTACAGTTCCTTTACTCTGAGGAGCACTGAGGCTACGATGCTACGGTTCCTTTACTCTGAGGAACACTGAGGCTACAGTTCCTTTACTCTGTGGAACACTGAGGCTACGATGCTACGATGCTACGGTTCCTTTACTCTGAGGAACACTGAGGCTACAGTTCCTTTACTCTGAGGAACACTGAGGCTACGATGCTACAGTCCCTTTACTCTGAGGAACACTGAGGCTACGGTTCCTTTACTCTGAGGAACACTGAGGCTACAATGCTACAGTCCCTTTACTCTGAGGAACACTGAGGTTACGGTTCCTCTACTCCGAGGAACACTGAGGCTATGATGCTACGGTTCCTCTACTCTGAGGAACACTGAGGCTACGATGCTACGGTTCCTTTACTCTGAGGAACACTGAGGCTACGATGCTACGGTTCCTTTACTCTGAGGAACACTGAGGCTACGGTTCCTTTACTCCGAGGAACACTGAGGCTACGATGCTACAGTTCCTTTACTCTGAGGAACACTGAGGCTACGATGCTATAAGACCTTTACTCTGAGGAACACTGAGGCTACGATGCTACGATGCTACGGTCCCTTTACTCTGAGGAATACTGAGGCTACGGTCCCTTTACTCTGAGGAACACTGAGGCTACGATGCTACGGTTCCTTTACTCTGAGGAACACTGAGGCTACGATGCTACGGTTCCTTTACTCTGAGGAACACTGAGGCTACAGTTCCTTTACTCTGTGGAACACTGAGGCTATGATGCTACGGTTCCTTTACTCTGAGGAACACTGAGGCTACGATGCTACGGTTCCTTTACTCTGAGGAACACTGAGGCTACGATGCTACGGTTCCTTTACTCTGAGGAACACTGAGGTTACGGTTCCTTTACTCCGAGGAACACTGAGGCTACGATGCTACAGTTCCTTTACTCTGAGGAACACTGAGGCTACGATGCTACAGTTCCTTTACTCTGACGAACACTGAGGCTATGATGCTATGAGACCTTTACTCTGAGGAACACTGAGGCTACGATGCTACGATGCTACGGTCCCTTTACTCTGAGAAATACTGAGGCTACGGTCCCTTTACTCTGAGGAACACTGAGGCTACGATGCTACGGTTCCTTTACTCTGAGGAACACTGAGGCTACGATGCTACGGTTCCTTTACTCTGAGGAACACTGAGGCTACAGTTCCTTTACTCTGTGGAACACTGAGGCTATGATGCTACGATGCTACGGTTCCTTTACTCTGAGGAACACTGAGGCTACGATGCTACGGTTCCTTTACTCCGAGGAACACTGAGGCTACGATGCTACGGTTCCTTTACTCTGAGGAACACTGAGGCTACGATGCTACGATGCTACGGTTCCTTTACTCTGAGGAACACTGAGGCTACGATGCTACGGTTCCTTTACTCTGAGGAACACTGAGGCTACGAGGCTACGATGCTACGGTTCCTGTACTCCGAGGAACACTGAGGCTACAATGCTACGGTTCCTTTACTCTGAGGAACACTGAGGCTACGATGCTACGGTTCCTTTACTCTGAGGAGCACTGAGGCTACGATGCTACGATGCTACGGTTCCTTTACTCTGAGGAACACTGAGGCTACGATGCTACGGTTCCTTTACTCTGAGGAACACTGAGGCTACGATGCTACGGTTCCTATACTCTGAGGAGCACTGAGGCTATGCTATGCTTTACGATGCTACAGTTCCTTTACTCTGCGGAGCACTGAGGCCACGATGCTACGGTTCCTTTACTCTGAGGAACACTGAGGCTACAGTTCCTTTACTCTGTGGAACACTGAGGCTACGATGCTACGATGCTACGGTTCCTTTACTCTGAGGAACACTGAGGCTACAGTTCCTTTACTCTGAGGAACACTGAGGCTACGATGCTACAGTCCCTTTACTCTGAGACTGAGGCTACGGTTCCTTTACTCTGAGGAACATTGAGGCTACGATGCTACGGTTCCTTTACTCTGAGGAACACTGAGGCTACGATGCTACGGTTCCTTTACTCTGAGGAACACTGAGGCTACAGTTCCTTTACTCTGTGGAACACTGAGGCTACGATGCTACGATGCTACGGTTCCTTTACTCTGAGGAACACTGAGGCTACGATGCTACAGTCCCTTTACTCTGAGGAACACTGAGGCTACGGTTCCTTTACTCCGAGGAACACTGAGGCTACGATGCTACGGTTCCTTTACTCTGAGGAACACTGAGGCTACGATGATACAGTTCATTTACTCTGAGGAACACTGAGGCTACGATGCTACGGTTCCTTTACTTCGAGGAACACTGAGGCTACGATGCTACGGTTCCTTTACTCTGAGGAGCACTGAGGCTACAGTTCCTTTACTCTGTGGAACACTGAGGCTACGATGCTACGGTTTCTTTACTCTGAGGAGCACTGAGGCTACAGTTCCTTTACTCTGAGGAACACTGAGGCTACGATGCTACGGTTCCTTTACCCTGAGGAGCACTGAGGCTACAGTTCCTTTACTCTGAGGAACACTGAGGCTACGATGCTACGGTTCCTTTACTCTGAGGAGCACTGAGGCTACAGTTCCTTTACTCTGAGGAACACTGAGGCTACGATGCTACAGTTCCTTTACTCTGAGGAGCACTGAGGCTACAGTTCCTTTACTCTGAGGAGCACTGAGGCTACAGTTCCTTTACTCTGAGGAACACTGAGGTATCAAGATGTATCATCACGATGTATCATCACGATGTATCCTGATGGGCAGATCCTCCCTGTCTGATCTCATCACCGTCTTCTGTGTTGCCCTGGTGATAATGAAAAACACAATGCATAACGTTTTATTTATTTTCATCTCTCTGTTCTTCCCTATCAATCCAAGGGCCACTCAACAAAAAGTGTGATGTTTAGTAGTCCAGGAAGTTTAAATAGAAAATACATTTCACAAAGATTACGATAGGCTCGGCTGTGAAAACGATGATAGGTTAGTAGTGAGATGTGATACTTGCACCCTGACCTCATCCTCCCTCCATGTCCACACCCACACAGCCCGTGCATAGCGCCCTTCAGGCATGTGAACACATTCAGATCATTAACCCAGAGTATAACCTCCCGGACTTGGGCGTTATGACTAGCGTGTTATTCGACTACCGATATGATAAGTCTGGCTGTGGAGCCGGAGCAACACTGCAGCTACATTAATATTGCACGTATTGCCCTCCTCTCCTGGGTCCTCTCTTGGTAACTACCAGTGAATAATGCATGATGGAGACACTGGAATACTGTATAATGGGTTACTGTGGTTTGGTGCATAACAGGAGCTGTTTGCATGGAACACAGACCGGGGGGCTGTCGTTATGACTGCACTAGGACACGGGGGGGTCGTTATGACTACACTAGGACACGGGGGGCTGTCGTTATGACTACACTAAGACACGGGGGGGTCATTATGACTGCACTAGGACACGGGGGGGTCGTTATGACTACACTAGGACACGGGGGGGGCTGTCGTTATGACTGCACTAGGACACGGGGGGGGGGACTGCACTAGGACACGGGGGTCGTTATGACTACACTAGGACACGGGGGGCTGTCGTTATGACTACACTAAGACACGGGGGTCGTTATGACTGCACTAGGACACTGGGGGGTTATGACTACACTAGGACACGGGGGGGTCGTTATGACTACACTAGGACACGGGGGGTCGTTATGACTGCACTAGGACACGGGGGGGTCGTTATGACTACACTAGGACACGGGGGGTCGTTATGACTGCACTAGGACACGGGGGGTCGTTATGACTACACTAGGACACGGGGGGTCGTTATGACTGCACTAGGACACGGGGGGGGGGGTCGTTATGACTACAGTAGGACATGGGGGGCTGTCGTTATGACTGCACTAGGACACGGGGGCGTCGTTATGACTGCACTAGGACACGGGGGGTCTGTCGTTATGACTGCACTAGGACACGGGGGGCTGTCGTTATGACTGCACTAGGACACGGGGGGCTGTCGTTATGACTGCAATAGGACACGGGGGGGTCGTTATGACTGCACTAGGACACGGGGGGCTGTCGCTATGACTGCAATAGGACACGGGGTGGGGGGGTCGTTATGACTGCACTAGGACACGGGGGGCTGTCATTATGACTGCAATAGGACACGGGGGGATCGTTATGACTGCACTAGGACATGGGGTGGGGCTGTCGTTATGACTGCAATAGGACACGGGGGGGGGGGCTGTCGTTATGACTGCAATAGGACACGGGGGGGGTTCGTTATGACTGCACTAGGACACGGGGGGTCGTTATGACTGCAATAGGACACAGGGGGGGTCGTTATGACTGCAATAGGACACGGGGGGTCGTTATGACTGCAATAGGACACGGGGGGGATCGTTATGACTGCACTAGGACACGGGGGGCTGTCGTTATGACTGCAATAGGACACGGGGGCTGTCGTTATGACTGCAATAGGACACGGGGGGCTGTCGTTATGACTGCAATAGGACACGGGGGGTCGTTATGACTGCACTAGGACACGGGGGGTCGTTATGACTGCAATAGGACACGGGGGGTCGTTATGACTGCAATAGGACACGGGGGTCGTTATGACTGCAATAGGACACGGGGGGGTCGTTATGACTGCAATAGGACACGGGGTGGGGGTCGTTATGACTGCAATAGGACACGGGGGGCTGTCGTTATGACTGCAATAGGACACGGGGGGGTCGTTATGACTACACTAGGACACGGGGGCTGTCGTTATGACTACACTAAGACACGGGGGGGTCATTATGACTGCACTAGGACACGGGGGGTCGTTATGACTACACTAGGACACGGGGGGGGCTGTCGTTATGACTGCACTAGGACACGGGGGGTCGTTATGACTACACTAGGACACGGGGGGCTGTCGTTATGACTACACTAAGACACGGGGGGTCGTTATGACTGCACTAGGACACTGGGGGGTTATGACTACACTAGGACACGGGGGGTCGTTATGACTACACTAGGACACGGGGGGTCGTTATGACTGCACTAGGACACGGGGGGGTCGTTATGACTACACTAGGACACGGGGGGGTCGTTATGACTGCACTAGGACACGGGGGGTCGTTATGACTACACTAGGACACGGGGGGGGGTCGTTATGACTGCACTAGGACACGGGGGGGGTCGTTATGACTACAGTAGGACATGGAGGGGGCTGTCGTTATGACTGCACTAGGACACGGGGCGTCGTTATGACTGCACTAGGACACGGGGGGTCTGTCGTTATGACTGCACTAGGACACGGGGGGCTGTCGTTATGACTGCACTAGGACACGGGGGGCTGTCGTTATGACTGCAATAGGACACGGGGGGGTCGTTATGACTGCACTAGGACACGGGGGGCTGTCGCTATGACTGCAATAGGACACGGGGTGGGGGGTCGTTATGACTGCACTAGGACACGGGGGGGCTGTCATTATGACTGCAATAGGACACGGGGGATCGTTATGACTGCACTAGGACATGGGGTGGGGCTGTCGTTATGACTGCAATAGGACACGGGGGGCTGTCGTTATGACTGCAATAGGACACGGGGGGTTCGTTATGACTGCACTAGGACACGGGGGGGTCGTTATGACTGCAATAGGACACAGGGGGGGGTCGTTATGACTGCAATAGGACACGGGGGGGTCGTTATGACTGCAATAGGACACGGGGGGGGGGATCGTTATGACTGCACTAGGACACGGGGGGCTGTCGTTATGACTGCAATAGGACACGGGGGGCTGTCGTTATGACTGCAATAGGACACGGGGGGCTGTCGTTATGACTGCAATAGGACACGGGGGGGTTCGTTATGACTGCACTAGGACACGGGGGGGTCGTTATGACTGCAATAGGACACGGGGGGTCGTTATGACTGCAATAGGACACGGGGGTCGTTATGACTGCAATAGGACACGGGGGGGTCGTTATGACTGCAATAGGACACGGGGTGGGGGGGTCGTTATGACTGCAATAGGACACGGGGGGACTGTCGTTATGACTGCAATAGGACACGGGGGGGGTCGTTATGACTACACTAGGACACGGGGGCTGTCGTTATGACTACACTAAGACACGGGGGGGTCATTATGACTGCACTAGGACACGGGGGGGGTCGTTATGACTACACTAAGACACGGGGGGTCATTATGACTGCACTAGGACATGGGGGGGTCGTTATGACTACACTAGGACACGGGGGGCTGTCGTTATGACTGCACTAGGACACGGGGGGTCGTTATGACTACACTAGGACACGGGGGGGCTGTCGTTATGACTACACTAAGACACGGGGGGTCGTTATGACTGCACTAGGACACTGGGGGGGGTTATGACTACACTAGGACACGGGGGGGGGTCGTTATGACTACACTAGGACACGGGGGGGGTCGTTATGACTGCACTAGGACACGGGGGGTCGTTATGACTACACTAGGACACGGGGGGGTCGTTATGACTGCACTAGGACACGGGGGGTCGTTATGACTACACTAGGACACGGGGGGGTCGTTATGACTGCACTAGGACACGGGGGGTCGTTATGACTACAGTAGGACATGGAGGGGGGGCTGTCGTTATGACTGCACTAGGACACGGGGGCCGTCGTTATGACTGCACTAGGACACGGGGGGTCTGTCGTTATGACTGCACTAGGACACGGGGGGAGTCGTTATGACTGCACTAGGACACGGGGGGCTGTCGTTATGACTGCAATAGGACACGGGGGGTCGTTATGACTGCACTAGGACACGGGGGGCTGTCGCTATGACTGCAATAGGACACGGGGTGGGGGGTCGTTATGACTGCACTAGGACACGGGGGGCTGTCATTATGACTGCAATAGGACACGGGGGGTCGTTATGACTGCACTAGGACATGGGGTGGGGCTGTCGTTATGACTGCAATAGGACACGGGGGGCTGTCGTTATGACTGCAATAGGACACGGGGGGGGTCGTTATGACTGCACTAGGACACGGGGGGGGTCGTTATGACTGCAATAGGACACAGGGGGGTCGTTATGACTGCAATAGGACACGGGGGGCTGTCGTTATGACTGCACTAGGACACGGGGGGGTCGTTATGACTGCAATAGGACACGGGGTGGGGGGGTCGTTATGACTGCAATAGGACACGGGGGGGTCGTTATGACTGCAATAGGACACGGGGTGGGGGGGTCGTTATGACTGCAATAGGACACGGGGGCTGTCGTTATGACTGCAATAGGACACGGGGGGGGTCGTTATGACTGCAATAGGACACGGGGGGCTGTCGTTATGACTGCAATAGGACACGGGGGGTTGTTATGACTGCAATAGGACACGGGGGGGTCGTTATGACTGCACTAGGACACGGGGGGGTCGTTATGACTGCACTAGGACACGAGGGGGGGTCGTTATGACTGCACTAGGACACGAGGGGGTTGTTATGACTGCAATAAGACACGGGGGGTCATTATGACTGCACTAGGACACGGGGGGGTCGTTATGACTACACTAGGACACGGGGGGCTGTCGTTATGACTGCACTAGGACACGGGGGGTCGTTATGACTACACTAGGACACGGGGGCTGTCGTTATGACTACACTAAGACACAGGGGGTCGTTATGACTGCACTAGGACACTGGGGGGTTATGACTACACTAGGACACGGGGGGGGCTGTCGTTATGACTGCACTAGGACACGGGGGGTCGTTATGACTACACTAGGACACGGGGGGCTGTCGTTATGACTACACTAAGACACGGGGGGTCGTTATGACTGCACTAGGACACTGGGGGGTTATGACTACACTAGGACACGGGGGGTCGTTATGACTACACTAGGACACGGGGGGGTCGTTATGACTGCACTAGGACACGGGGGGTCGTTATGACTACACTAGGACACGGGGGGGTCGTTATGACTGCACTAGGACACGGGGGGGTCGTTATGACTACACTAGGACACGGGGGGGGTCGTTATGACTGCACTAGGACACGGGGGGGTCGTTATGACTACAGTAGGACATGGAGGGGGCTGTCGTTATGACTGCACTAGGACACGGGGCCGTCGTTATGACTGCACTAGGACACGGGGGGTCTGTCGTTATGACTGCACTAGGACACGGGGGGGAGTCGTTATGACTGCACTAGGACACGGGGGGCTGTCGTTATGACTGCAATAGGACACGGGGGGGGGTCGTTATGACTGCACTAGGACACGGGGGGCTGTCGCTATGACTGCAATAGGACACGGGGTGGGGGGTCGTTATGACTGCACTAGGACACGGGGGGCTGTCATTATGACAGCAATAGGACACGGGGGGGGTCGTTATGACTGCACTAGGACATGGGGTGGGGCTGTCGTTATGACTGCAATAGGACACGGGGGGCTGTCGTTATGACTGCAATAGGACACGGGGGGTTCGTTATGACTGCACTAGGACACGGGGGGTCGTTATGACTGCAATAGGACACAGGGGGTCGTTATGACTGCAATAGGACACGGGGGGCTGTCGTTATGACTGCACTAGGACACGGGGGGGTCGTTATGACTGCAATAGGACACGGGGGGGGGGGGTCGTTATGACTGCAATAGGACACGGGGGGGTTATGACTGCAATAGGACACGGGGTGGGGGGGTCGTTATGACTGCAATAGGACACGGGGGGGGCTGTCGTTATGACTGCAATAGGACACGGGGGGTCGTTATGACTGCAATAGGACACGGGGGGCTGTCGTTATGACTGCAATAGGACACGGGGGGGTTGTTATGACTGCAATAGGACACGGGGGGTCGTTATGACTGCACTAGGACACGGGGGGTCGTTATGACTGCACTAGGACACGAGGGGGTCGTTATGACTGCACTAGGACACGAGGGGGGGTTGTTATGACTGCAATAAGACACGGGGGGGGTCATTATGACTGCACTAGGACACGGGGGGGTCGTTATGACTACACTAGGACACGGGGGGCTGTCGTTATGACTGCACTAGGACACGGGGGGTCGTTATGACTACACTAGGACACGGGGGGCTGTCGTTATGACTACACTAAGACACAGGGGGTCGTTATGACTGCACTAGGACACTGGGGGGGTTATGACTACACTAGGACACGGGGGGTCATTATGACTACACTAGGACACGGGGGTCGTTATGACTGCACTAGGACACGGGGGGTCGTTATGACTACACTAGGACACGGGGGGTCGTTATGACTGCACTAGGACACGGGGGGTCGTTATGACTACACTAGGACACGGGGGGTCGTTATGACTGCACTAGGACACGGGGGGTCGTTATGACTACAGTAGGACATGGAGGGGGGCTGTCGTTATGACTGCACTAGGACACGGGGGCGTCGTTATGACTGCACTAGGACACGGGGGGGCTGTCGTTATGACTGCACTAGGACACGGGGGCTGTCGTTATGACTGCACTAGGACACGGGGGGCTGTCGTTATGACTGCAATAGGACGGGGGGGGGGTCGTTATGACTGCACTAGGACACGGGGGGCTGTCGCTATGACTGCAATAGGACACGGGGTGGGGGGGGGTCGTTATGACTGCACTAGGACACGGGGGGCTGTCATTATGACTGCAATAGGACACGGGGGATCGTTATGACTGCACTAGGACATGGGGTGGGGCTGTCGTTATGACTGCAATAGGACACGGGGGGCTGTCGTTATGACTGCAATAGGACACGGGGGGTTCGTTATGACTGCACTAGGACACGGGGGGGGTCGTTATGACTGCAATAGGACACAGGGGGGGTCGTTATGACTGCAATAGGACACGGGGGGGTCGTTATGACTGCAATAGGACACGGGGGGTTCGTTATGACTGCACTAGGACACGGGGGGCTGTCGTTATGACTGCAATAGGACACGGGGGGGGCTGTCGTTATGACTGCAATAGGACACGGGGGGGCTGTCGTTATGACTGCAATAGGACACGGGGGGTCGTTATGACTGCACTAGGACACGGGGGGTCGTTATGACTGCAATAGGACACGGGGGTCGTTATGACTGCAATAGGACACGGGGGGGGTCGTTATGACTGCAATAGGACACGGGGGGTCGTTATGACTGCAATAGGACACGGGGGGGGGTCGTTATGACTGCAATAGGACACGGGGGGGCTGTCGTTATGACTGCAATAGGACACGGGGGGGTCGTTATGACTACACTAGGACACGGGGGGCTGTCGTTATGACTACACTAAGACACGGGGGGTCATTATGACTGCAATAGGACACGGGGGGGGGGGGTCGTTATGACTGCAATAGGACACGGGGGGCTGTCGTTATGACTGCAATAGGACACGGGGTGGGGGGTCGTTATGACTGCAATAGGACACGGGGGCTGTCGTTATGACTGCAATAGGACACGGGGGGTCGTTATGACTACACTAGGACACGGGGGGCTGTCGTTATGACTACACTAAGACACGGGGGGTCATTATGACTGCACTAGGACATGGGGGGGTCGTTATGACTACACTAGGACACGGGGGGCTGTCGTTATGACTGCACTAGGACACGGGGGGGTCGTTATGACTACACTAGGACACGGGGGCTGTCGTTATGACTACACTAAGACACGGGGGGGTCGTTATGACTGCACTAGGACACGGGGGTCGTTATGACTACACTAGGACACGGGGGGGTCGTTATGACTACACTAGGACACGGGGGGGGTCGTTATGACTGCACTAGGACACGGGGGGGGTCGTTATGACTACACTAGGACACGGGGGGTCGTTATGACTGCACTAGGACACGGGGGGGTCGTTATGACTACACTAGGACACGGGGGGGTCGTTATGACTGCACTAGGACACGGGGGTCGTTATGACTACAGTAGGACATGGAGGGGGCTGTCGTTATGACTGCACTAGGACACGGGGGGCGTCGTTATGACTGCACTAGGACACGGGGGGTCTGTCGTTATGACTGCACTAGGACACGGGGGGAGTCGTTATGACTGCACTAGGACACGGGGGGCTGTCGTTATGACTGCAATAGGACACGGGGGGTCGTTATGACTGCACTAGGACACGGGGGGCTGTCGCTATGACTGCAATAGGACACGGGGGGGGGGGTCGTTATGACTGCACTAGGACACGGGGGGCTGTCATTATGACTGCAATAGGACACGGGGGGATCGTTATGACTGCACTAGGACATGGGGTGGGGCTGTCGTTATGACTGCAATAGGACACGGGGGGCTGTCGTTATGACTGCAATAGGACACGGGGGGTTCGTTATGACTGCACTAGGACACGGGGGGGTCGTTATGACTGCAATAGGACACAGGGGGGTCGTTATGACTGCAATAGGACACACGGGGGGCTGTCGTTATGACTGCACTAGGACACGGGGGGGGTCGTTATGACTGCAATAGGACACGGGGTGGGGGGGTCGTTATGACTGCAATAGGACACGGGGGGGGTCGTTATGACTGCAATAGGACACGGGGGGCTGTCGTTATGACTGCAATAGGACACGGGGGGTTGTTATGACTGCAATAGGACACGGGGGGGTCGTTATGACTGCACTAGGACACGGGGGGTCGTTATGACTGCACTAGGACACGAGGGGGGTCGTTATGACTGCACTAGGACACGAGGGGGGGGTTATGACTGCAATAGGACACGGGGGGGTCGTTATGACTGCAATAGGACACGGGGGGTCGTTATGACTGCAATAGGACACGGGGGGCTGTCGTTATGACTGCAATAGGACACGGGGGGTTGTTATGACTGCAATAGGACACGGGGGGGGTCGTTATGACTGCAATAGGACACGGGGGGGGTCGTTATGACTGCACTAGGACACGAGGGGGGTCGTTATGACTGCAATAGGACACGAGGGGGAGGTTGTTATGACTGCAATAGGACACGTGCCTTATGCCTTTTGATACACATTGATTTATTGAATCTATTTCCTCTCTGACACCAACACACACGAGGAGCTGGGGAGATCTTACCTCATCATGTGCTATTGTTATCTTAACAACTAGTGTTATCTTAACAACTAGTGTTATCTTAACAACTAGTGTTCTCTTAACAACTAGTGTTCTCTTAACAACTAGTGTTCTCTTAACAACTAGTGTTCTCTTAACAACTAGTGTTCTCTTAACAACTAGTGTTCTCTTAACAACTAGTGTTCTCTTAACAACTAGTGTTCTCTTAACAACTAGTGTTCTCTTAACAACTAGTGTTCTCTTAACAACTAGTGTTATCTTAACAACTAGTGTTATCTTAACAACTAGTGTTATCTTAACAACTAGTGTTCTCTTAACAACTATTGTTCTCTTAACAACTAGTGTTCTCTTAACAACTAGTGTTCTCTTAACAACTATTGTTCTCTTAACAACTAGTGTTCTCTTAACAACTAGTGTTATCTTAACAACTGGTGTTATCTTAACAACTAGTGTTCTCTTAACAACTAGTGTTCTCTTAACAACTAGTGTTCTCTTAACAACTATTGTTATCTTAACAACTAGTGTTATCTTAACAACTAGTGTTATCTTAACAACTAGTGTTATCTTAACAACTATTGTTGTCTTAACAACTAGTGTTATCTTAACAACTAGTGTTATCTTAACAACTAGTGTTATCTTAACAACTATTGTTATCTTAACAACTAGTGTTATCTTAACAACTATTGTTATCTTAACAACTAGTGTTATCTTAACAACTATTGTTATCTTAACAACTAGTGTTATCTTAACAACTAGTGTTCTCTTAACAACTAGTGTTATCTTAACAACTATTGTTATCTTAACAACTAGTGTTATCTTAACAACTAGTGTTATCTTAACAACTATTGTTATCTTAACAACTAGTGTTATCTTAACAACTAGTGTTATCTTAACAACTAGTGTTCTCTTAACAACTAGTGTTATCTTAACAACTATTGTTATCTTAACAACTAGTGTTATCTTAACAACTAGTGTTATCTTAACAACTAGTGTTATCTTAACAACTAGTGTTATCTTAACAACTAGTGTTATCTTAACAATAGTACATGATGCTGAAATGAAACCCTGATCAAAAACATTCCAAAATAAGGTACTTTTCAGTTTAAAAAATAAATAAACTAACATGAGTGTGTTCTCTGGTGTGTAATTATTGTGAATTATTTTTTTGACTTTCTCAAAAACAAAATCTAAACAATTACTTGAATTTGACAATTTTTCGGTTTTATAGTTATGTCCAAAGTAAAAGAGATTTCGATAATGAAATGATCTTCTGAGCCTTTTACACATCATACTACAGGAACCCCAATGTCCTTCAGTATGACTTCTGAGCCCTTTACACATCATACTACAGGAACCCCAATGTCCTTCAGTATGACTTCTGAACCCTTTACACATCATACTACAGGAACCCCAATGTCCTTCTGTATGACTTCTGAACCCTTTACACATCATACTACAGGAACCCCAATGTCCTTCAGTATGACTTCTGAGCCCTTTACACATCATACTACAGGAACCCCAATGTCCTTCAGTATGACTTCTGAGCCCTTTACACATCATACTACAGGAACCCCAATGTCCTTCAGTATGACTTCTGAGCCCTTTACACATCATACTACAGGAACCCCAATGTCCTTCAGTATGACTTCTGAACCCTTTACACATCATACTACAGGAACCCCAATGTCCTTCTGTATGACTTCTGAACCCTTTACACATCATACTACAGGAACCCCAATGTCCTTCTGTATGACTTCTGAACCCTTTACACATCATACTACAGGAACCCCAATGTCCTTCAGTATGACTTCTGAGCCCTTTACACATCATACTACAGGAACCCCAATGTCCTTCTGTATGACTTCTGAACCCTTTACACATCATACTACAGGAACCCCAATGTCCTTCAGTATGACTTCTGAACCCTTTACACATCATACTACAGGAACCCCAATGTCCTTCAGTATGACTTCTGAACCCTTTACACATCATACTACAGGAACCCCAATGTCCTTCTCTATGACTTCTGAACCCTTTACACATCATACTACAGGAACCCCAATGTCCTTCAGTATGACTTCTGAGCCCTTTACACATCATACTACAGGAACCCCAATGTCCTTCAGTATGACTTCTGAACCTTTTACACATCATACTACAGGAACCCCAATGTCCTTCAGTATGACTTCTGAACCTTTTACACATCATACTACAGGAACCCCAATGTCCTTCAGTATGACTTCTGAGCCCTTTACACATCATACTACAGGAACCCCAATGTCTTTCTGTATGACTTCTGAACCTTTTACACATCATACTACAGGAACCCCAATGTCCTTCTCTATGACTTCTGAACCCTTTACACATCATACTACAGGAACCCCAATGTCCTTCAGTATGACTTCTGAACCTTTTACACATCATACTACAGGAACCCCAATGTCCTTCTCTATGACTTCTGAACCCTTTACACATCATACTACAGGAACCCCAATGTCCTTCAGTATGACTTCTGAGCCCTTTACACATCATACTACAGGAACCCCAATGTCCTTCAGTATGACTTCTGAGCCCTTTACACATCATACTACAGGAACCCCAAAGTCCTTCTGTATGACTTCTGAACCATGAAATTAGGACCTTAAAAAGACTTCCTCGTTTGAATAAACGTTTCCAGGGAGCAAAATAATAACAGTTGAAATATAAATAAATGAGATGCGGGTTCCCTAATTATAATATTATCAGTCCCCCTTAATGTATTTTTCTAACTTTAAAGATCATGATGTTATTTATAGAACTCCATTTCCCCCAAACTTTATTTATTTATTATGATCCCCATCCTCTAAAATCCCCACATTTCTTCACAGACTGTCATCTTTCAGAACGAGGAGAGAGTTCAATACGGTGTGTGTGTGTGTGTGTGTGTGTGTGTGTGTGTGTGTGTGTGTGTGTGTGTGTGTGTGTGTGTGTGTGTGTGTGTGTGTGTGTGTGTGTGTGTGTGTGTGTGTGTGTGTGTGTGGATGGTGTCGGTCTCTCTCTGTGTGTGTGTGTGTGTGTGTGTGTGTGTGTGGATGGTGTCGGTCTCTCTGTGTGTGTGTGTGTGTGTGTGTGTGTGTGTGTGTGTGTGTGTGTGTGTGTGTGTGTGTGTGTGTGTGTGTGTGTGTGTGTGTGTGTGTGTGTGTGTGTGGATGGTGTCGGTCTCTCTCTGTGTGTGTGTGTGTGTGTGTGTGTGTGTGTGTGTGTGTGTGTGTGTGTGTGTGTGTGTGTGTGTGTGTGTGTGTGTGTGTGTGTGTGGATGGTGTCGGTCTCTCTCTGTGTGTGTGTGTGTGTGTGTGTGTGTGGATGGTAGTTGTTGAGCAAGGAAAGGCAGGAAGCACAATGTACAGTGCAGGGTTCTTATTTTAAAGTTCTTGGAGCAGGTGCAGCTATTACCAACACGTAGAATTCATCCAACAAGATGCTTGACCAGGCTCAAAGTAAATAATAAACAGATTTTTATTTTTTAAATTAGTCAAATAAATACAAAGACTGAAGATCAGTCTGACTAGCCCCTAGGACTCGCATCAGCCCTACCTAACCCCTGCAGAGACAGGCAGCCATTTTGTATTGAATCTCCCATAAAGCTCTAGAACTTTAAGCCCTCCAGCCACTGGCAGAGATCAGGTGACAGGAAATAGGAAACACTTGCATTAACAGAAGGCACCTTGTCAAACTAAGCCCTTAGGAGGGAGCTATCACACAATAATCCCCGGGTTCAAAATTATGGAAAGTTATGTGGATATATTGAAGCAACATCTCAAGATATCAGTCAGGAAGTTAAAGCTTGGTCGCAAATGGGTCTTCCAAATGGACAATGACCCCAAGCATACTTCCAAAGTTGTGGCAAAATGGCTTAAGGACAACAAAGTCAAGGTATTGGAGTGGCCATCACAAAGCCCTGACCTCAATCCTATAGAATTTTTGGGGGCAGAACTGAAAAAGCGTGTGAGAGCAAGGATACCTACAAACCTGACTCAGTTACACCAGCTCTGTCAGGAGGAATGGGCCAAAATTCACCCTAAACAATCTTAGCTTAGCGTAGCTTAGCATCCGCATCATCTAACCACTTCCCTATTGGCGGTAAACAACCCGTCTCTGATTTGAAGACTTCCCCATAGTTGTTATGCTGCCTAGGAGGGGGAGAGAGAGAGGACCCCCTATTAGCATCTGAAGGAGCTAAACATTGGCCAAGAAAGAAAGATGTCCTGTTGAATGGCATGAAGAAAACAAACTCCTTGTCCTTTGGTGTCCAGCCATCTGTCCTTCGGTCCCTGCACAGAAAACAGAGTCTAGGGGGACAGAACAGAGCAGAGGCTCGGGAGGCGCCATGGATATAACCCCTCTCAAAATAAAATTCTACATCCCGTTAATTTAATACTTTACAAGTCTTCACACTCATCACCTTTTCTTCTATGTCGAATCACGTCCCAAAGAACTGTCCCAAATCACATCCCAAATCACGTCCCAAAGACCTGTCCCAAATCACGTCCCAAAGAACTGTCTCAAATCACGTCCCAACGAACTGTCCCAAATCACGTCCCAAATTGCATCCCAAATCACGTCCCAAATCACGTCCCAAAGACCTGTCCCAAATCACGTCCCAAAGACCTGTCCCAAACCACATCCCATAGACATGTCCCAAAGAACTGTCCCAAAGAACTGTCCCAAAGAACTGTCCCAAATCATGTCCCAAATCACGTCCCAAAGACCTGTCCCAAATCACACCCATAGACCTGTCCCAAATCACGTCCCAAATCACGTCCCAAAGAACTGTCCCAAATCACATCCCAAAGAACTGTCCCAAATCGCGTCCCAAATCGCGTCCCAAATCACGTCCCAAAGACCTGTCCCAAATCACGTCCCAAAGACCTGTCCCAAATCACATCCCATAGACATGTCCCAAAGAACTGTCCCAAAGAACTGTCCCAAATCATGTCCCAAATAACTGTCCCAAATCATGTCCCAAATCAAGTCCCAAAAACCTGTCCCGAATCACACCCATAGACCTGTCCCAAAGAACTGTCCCAAATCACGTCCCAAAGAACTGTCCCAAATCACATCCCAAATCGCGTCCCAAAGAACTGCCCCAAATAACTGTCCCAAATCACATCCCAAATCACGTCCCAAATCACGGCCCAAAGACCTGTCAAACGTTCCTCATATGTTAAAGGACCCATCCAGAGGAAGCTGTTCCTTTCAAATATTGATTAACTCACACCACCATACTGGGAGAGTCCACAGTGTTAACCTACACCACCATACTGGGAGAGTCCACAGTGTTAACCCACACCACCATACTGGGAGAGTCCACAGTGTTAACCCACACCACCATACTGGGAGAGTCCACAGTGTTAACCCACACCACCATACTGGGAGAGTCCACAGTGTTAACCCACACCACCATACTGGGAGAGTCCACAGTGTTAACCCACACCACACCACCGTACTGGGAGAGTCCACAGTGTTAACCCACACCACCATACTGGGAGAGTCCACAGTGTTAACCCACACCACCATACTGGGAGAGTCCACAGTGTTAACCCACACCACCATACTGGGAGAGTCCACAGTGTTAACCCACACCACCATACTGGGAGAGTCCACAGTGTTAACCCACACCACACCACCGTACTGGGAGAGTCCAAAGTGTTAACCCACACCACCATACTGGGAGAGTCCACAGTGTTAACCCACACCACAGTACTGGGAGAGTCCACAGTGTTAACCCACACCACACCACCGTACTGGGAGAGTCCACAGTGTTAACCCACACCACCATACTGGGAGAGTCCACAGTGTTAACCCACACCACCATACTGGGAGAGTCCACAGTGTTAACCCACACCACCATACTGGGAGAGTCCACAGTGTTAACCCACACCACCATACTGGGAGAGTCCACAGTGTTAACCCACACCACACCACCGTACTGGGAGAGTCCACAGTGTTAACCCACACCACCATACTGGGAGAGTCCACAGTGTTAACCCACACCACCATACTGGGAGAGTCCACAGTGTTAACCCACACCACCATACTGGGAGAGTCCACAGTGTTAACCCACACCACCATACTGGGAGAGTCCACAGTGTTAACCCACACCACACCACCGTACTGGGAGAATCCACAGTGTTAATCCACACCACCATACTGGGAGAGTCCACAGTGTTAACCCACACCACCATACTGGGAGAGTCCACAGTGTTAACCCACACCACCATACTGGGAGAGTCCACAGTGTTAACCAACACCACCATACTGGGAGAGTCCACAGTGTTAACCCACACCACCATACTGGGAGAGTCCACAGTGTTAACCCACACCACCACACTGGGAGAGTCCACAGTGTTAACCCACACCACACCACCATACTGGGAGAGTCTACAGTGTTAACCCACACCACCATACTGGGAGAGTCCACAGTGTTAACCCACACCACCATACTGGGAGAGTCCACAGTGTTAACCCACACCACCATACTGGGAGAGTCCACAGTGTTAACCCACACCACACCACCGTACTGGGAGAGTCCACAGTGTTAACCCACACCACACCACCACACTGGGAGAGTCCACAGTGTTAACTCACACCACCATACTGGGAGAGTCCACAGTGTTAACCCACACCACACCACCATACTGGGAGAGTCCACAGTGTTAACCCACACCACCATACTGGGAGAGTCCACAGTGTTAACCCACACCACCATACTGGGAGAGTCCACAGTGTTAACCCACACCACCATACTGGGAGAGTCCACAGTGTTAACCCACACCACACCACCATACTGGGAGAGTCCACAGTTTTAACCCACACCACACCACCATACTGGGAGAGTCCACAGTGTTAACCCACACCACACCACCACACTGGGAGAGTCCACAGTGTTAACCCACACCACCATACTGGGAGAGTACACAGTGTTAACCCACACCACCACACTGGGAGAGTCCACAGTGTTAACCCACACCATACCACCATACTGGGAGAGTCCACAGTGTTAACCCACACCACACCACCATACTGGGAGAGTCCACAGTGTTAACCCACACCACACCACCACACTGGGAGAGTCCACAGTGTTAACCCCCACCACACCACCATACTGGGAGAGTCCACAGTGTTAACCCACACCACCACACTGGGAGAGTCCACAGTGTTAACCCACACCTCACCACCGTACTGGCAGAATCCACAGTGTTAACCTACACCACACCACCGTACTGGGAGAGTCCACAGTGTTAACCCACACCACACCACCACACTGGGAGAGTCCACAGTGTTAACCCACACCACACCACCATACTGGGAGAGTCCACAGTGTTAACCCACACCACCACACTGGGAGAGTCCACAGTGTTAACCCACACCACCATACTGGGAGAGTCCACATTGTTAACCCACACCACCGTACTGGGAAAGTCCAGTGTTAACCCACACCACACCACCACACTGGGAGAGTCCACAGTGTTAACTCACACCACCATACTGGGAGAGTCCACAGTGTTAACCCACACCACCGTACTGGGAAAGTCCAGTGTTAACCCACACCACACCACCACACTGGGAGAGTCCACAGTGTTAACTCACACCACCATACTGGGAGAGTCCACAGTGTTAACCCACACCACCGTACTGGGAGAGTCCACAGTGTTAACTCACACCACCATACTGGGAGAGTCCACAGTGTTAACCCACACCACCGCACTTGGAGAGTCCACAGTGTTAACCTACACCACCACACTGGGAGAGTCCACAGTGTTGACCCACACCACACCACCGTACTGGGAGAGTCCACAGTGTTAACCCACACCACCACACTGGGAGAGTCCACAGTGTTAACCTACACCACCGTACTGGGAGAGTCCACAGTGTTAACCCACACCACCACATTGGAAGAGTCCACAGTGTTAACCCACACCAGCGTACTGGGAGAGTCCACAGTGTTAACCCACACCACCACACTGGGAGAGTCCACACTGTTAACCCACACCCCCATACTGGGAGAGTCCACAGTGTTAACCCACACCACACCACCGTACTGGGAGAGTCCACAGTGTTATCCCACACCACCATACTGGGAGAGTCCACAGTGTTAACCCACACCACCACACTGGGCGAGTCCACAGTGTTAACCCACACCACACCACCGTACTGGGAGAGTCCACAGTGTTAACCCACACCACCGTATTGGGAGAGTCCACAGTGTTAACCCACACCACTGTACTGGGAGAGTCCACAGTGTTAACCCACACCTTACCACAGTACTGGCAGAATCCACAGTGTTAACCTACACCACACCACCGTACTGGGAGAGTCCACAGTGTTAACCCACACCACACCACCACACTGGGAGAGTCCACAGTGTTAACCCACACCACCGTACTGGGAGAGTCCACAGTGTTAACCCACACCACCGTACTGGGAAAGTCCAGTGTTAACCCACACCACACCACCACACTGGGAGAGTCCACAGTGTTAACCCACACCACCGTACTGGGAGAGTCCACAGTGTTAACCCACACCACACCACCATACTGGGAGAGTCCACAGTGTTAACCCACACCACACCACCACACTGGGAGAGTCCACAGTGTTAACCCCCACCACACCACCATACTGGGAGAGTCCACAGTGTTAACCCACACCACCACACTGGGAGAGTCCACATTGTTAACCCACACCACCACACTGGGAAAGTCTAGTGTTAACCTACACCACACCACCACACTGGGAGAGTCCACAGTGTTAACTCACACCACCATACTGGGAGAGTCCACAGTGTTAACCCACACCACCGTACTGGGAAAGTCCAGTGTTAACCCACACCACACCACCACACTGGGAGAGTCCACAGTGTTAACTCACACCACCATACTGGGAGAGTCCACAGTGTTAACCCACACCACCGTACTGGGAGAGTCCACAGTGTTAACTCACACCACCATACTGGGAGAGTCCACAGTGTTAACCCACACCACCGCACTTGGAGAGTCCACAGTGTTAACCTACACCACCACACTGGGAGAGTCCACAGTGTTGACCCACACCACACCACCGTACTGGGAGAGTCCACAGTGTTAACCCACACCACCACACTGGGAGAGTCCACAGTGTTAACCTACACCACCGTACTGGGAGAGTCCACAGTGTTAACCAACACCACCACATTGGAAGAGTCCACAGTGTTAACCCACACCAGCGTACTGGGAGAGTCCACAGTGTTAACCCACACCACCACACTGGGAGAGACCACAGTGTTAACCCACACCACACCACCGTACTGGGAGAGTCCACAGTGTTATCCCACACCACCATACTGGGAGAGTCCACAGTGTTAACCCACACCACCACACTGGGCGAGTCCACAGTGTTAACCCACACCACCACGCCACCGTACTGGGAGAGTCCACAGTGTTAACCCACACCACCGTACTGGGAGAGTCCACAGTGTTAACCCACACCACCACACTGGGAAAGTCCAGTGTTAACCCACACCACCGTACTGGGAAAGTCCAGTGTTAACCCACACAACACCACCACACTGGGAGAGTCCACAGTGTTAACCCGCACCACAACACCACACTAGAAGAGTCCACAGTGTTAACCCACACCACACCACCATACTGGGAGAGTCCACAGTGTTAACCCACACCACACCACCACACTGGGAGAGTCCACAGTGTTAACATACACCACACCACCACACTGGGAGAGACCACAGTGTTAACCGACACCACACCACCACACTGGGAGAGTCCATAGTGTTAACACACACCACACCAACACACTGGGTGAGTCCATAGTGTTAACCCACACCACCACACTGGGAGAGTCCACAGTGTTAACCCACACCACACCACCATACTGGGAGAGTCCACAGTGTTAACCCCCACCACACCACCATACTGGGAGAGTCCACAGTGTTAACCCACACCACCACACTGGGAGAGTCCACACTGTTAACCCCACCACCATACTGGGAGAGACCACAGTGTTAACCCACACCACACCACCACACTGGGAGAGTCCACAGTGTTAACCCACACCACCATACTGGGAGAGACCACAGTGTTAATCCACACCACCATACTGGGAGAGTCCACAGTGTTAACCCACACCACACCACCATACTGGGAGAGTCCACAGTGTTAACCCACACCACCGTACTGGGAGAGTCCACAGTGTTAACCCACACCACCACACTGGGAGAGACCACAGTGTTAATCCACACCACCATACTGGGAGAGACCACAGTGTTAACCCACACCACACCACCATACTGGGAGAGACCACAGTGTTTACCCACACCACACCACCACACTCAGAGAGTCCACAGTGTTAACCCACACCACCATACTGGGAGAGACCACAGTGTTAACCCACACCACACCACTGGGAACTGAAACTAGCAGCTGGGGAAGTTTGAGAAACTCCCATTGAAGATACTGAAACTAACTATTCCTAATAATGCTGTTCAGTCCCAGAAGATCTGATATGATACACTTGATACTGTATCCAATAACGTCCCAAAACACTGTAGGGACGCTGGAAGAACCTGTGCACTGCAGGGAGTATCTGAGAAAGAGAAAGAGAGAGATAGAGAGAGAGGGAGGAGAGAGAGAGAGAGAGACAGAGAGAGAAACTCAGGAAATACTTTTAAAAACATTGAGGTCGCCACAAAACTACCTTCATACTTCTATTAGTTTTTTAACGGGTTCTGGTTACCTTCAGACGAGTCCTGTGACACTTGTGGGGTCGAACACTCATGGTGTTCGTGAGTCTCCTCTTTCCATAGAAGGGGTCACAATAGTTCGTAGGTCAAACCGTTCGGACACCACAGACATTTACATCAGAAGACCGATTTCCGGGATGTCTCCTGGTCTGACCAACACCGCTCTGTCACCTTTCACCTCAGATGGGATGTCTCCTGGTCTGACAAACACCTCTCTAGCTCTGTCACCTTTCACCTCAGACATTTCACCTCAGACATGGACATTTACAATTTACTTATGCATTTGGAATTTGTTGTTAAAATGTATTATTATATAATCAAAATGTGTTGTAGACTAAATAATGAAAAGGGCTGTCTGGTAGCCTCAATACATAGACAGAGGTTTGTAGTTGAACAAGTCGTTGCTGGAAAGATTTTTGTTTTACTTGACTTGAGACTTGACTTGAGACTTGACTTGAAAAAACGTGTCACTTGACTTGATTTGCTCTTAGAACGCACAACTTGGACTTGACTCGAGACTCGACCTGTTCTACTTGGGTCTCGACCTGTTCTACCTGGGTCTCGGCTTGGACTTGACTCGAGACTCGACCTGTTCTACCTGGGTCTCGACCTGTTCTACTTGGGTCTCGACCTGTTCTACCGGGATCTCGACCTGTTCTACCTGGGTCTCGACCTGTTCTACTTGGGTCTCGACCTGTTCTACCTGGGTCTCGACCTGTTCTACTTGGGTCTCGACCTGTTCTACTTGGGTCTCGACCTGTTCTACCTGGGTCTCGACCTGTTCTACTTGGGTCTCGACCTGTTCTACCTGGGTCTCGACCTGTTCTACTTGGGTCTCGACCTGTTCTACCTGGGTCTCGGCTTGGACTTGACTCGAGACTCGACCTGTTCTACCTGGGTCTCGACCTGTTCTACTTGGGTCTCGACCTGTTCTACCGGGATCTCGACCTGTTCTACCTGGGTCTCGACCTGTTCTACTTGGGTCTCGACCTGTTCTACCTGGGTCTCGACCTGTTCTACTTGGGTCTCGACCTGTTCTACCTGGGTCTCGACCTGTTCTACCTGGGTCTCGACCTGTTCTACTTGGGTCTCGACCTGTTCTACCTGGGTCTTGACCTGTTCTACATGGGTCTCGACCTGTCCTACCTGGGTCTCGACCTGTTCTACCTGGGTCTCGGCTTGGACTTGACTCGAGACTCGACCTGTTCTACCTGGGTCTCGACCTGTTCTACCTGGGTCTCGACCTGTTCTACCTGGGTCTCGGCTTGGACTTGACTCGAGACTCGACCTGTTCTACCTGGGTCTCGACCTGGGTCTCAACCTGTTCTACCTGGGTCTCGACCTGTTCTACCTGGGTCTCGGCTTGGACTTGACTCGAGACTCGACCTGTTCTCCATGGGTCTCGACCTGTTCTCCATGGGTCTCGACCTGTTCTACCTGGGTCTCGACCTGTTCTACCTGGGTCTCGACCTGTTCCACCTGGGTCTCGACCTGTTCTACTTGGGTCTCGACCTGTTCTACCTGGGTTTTGACCTGTTCTACCTGGGTCTCGACCTGTTCTACTTGGGTCTCGACCTGGTCTACCTGGGTCTCGACCTGTTCTACCTGGGTCTCGACCTGTTCTACCTGGGTCTCGACCTGTTCCACCTGGGTCTCGACCTGTTCCACCTGGGTCTCGACCTGTTCCACCTGGGTCTCGACCTGTTCCACCTGGGTCTCGACCTGTTCCACTAGGGTCTCGACCTGTTCCACTTGGGTCTCGACCTGTTCTACCTGGGTCTCGACCTGTTCTACCTGGGTCTCGACCTGGTCTACCTGGGTCTCGACCTGTTCTACCTGGGTCTCGACCTGTTCTACCTGGGTCTCGACTTGAGAATTGGACTTTGTGACTTGGTTGGTCCTCCAATAATAATGACTTGGTTGGTTCTCCAATAATAATGACTTGATTGGTCCTCCAATAATAATGACTTGGTCCTCCAATAATAATGACTTGATTGGTTCTCCAATAATAATGACTTGGTTGGTCCTCCAATAATAATGACTTGGTTCTCCAATAATAATGACGTGATTGGTTCTCCAATAATAATGACTTGGTTGGTCCTCCAATAATAATGACTTGGTTCTCCAATAATAATGACTTGGTTGGTCCTCCAATAATAATGACTTGGTTCTCCAATAATAATGACGTGATTGGTTCTCCAATAATAATGACTTGGTTGGTCCTCCAATAATAATGACTTGGTTCTCCAATAATAATGACTTGGTTGGTCCTCCAAAAATAATGACTTGGTTGGTCCTCCAATAATAATGACTTGGTTGGTTCTCCAATAATAATAACTTGGTTGGTCCTCCAATAATAATGACTTGGTTCTCCAATAATAATGACTTGGTTGGTCCTCCAATAATAATGACTTGGTTGGTACTCCAATAATAATGACTTGGTTCTCCAATAATAATGACTTGGTTGGTTCCACTTCTGGCCCCTAGTGGTCGGTTTTGAAGGCATGCAGGCCAGAAGTCTGCAGTTCATGCTCATCTATGAATAGAAGCTGAGTGCTATAGACTATTCTATGATATTCATTTAGGCTATCCTTTTAATAACATTATAACAATCACCTAATTGTGTTTGATATTATATTTACTTTGTTCTTCTTTCATATTTCACTGTTGAGAGGTAGCTGGCTAGCAGCATTACACTGCCCTGTTGAGAGGTAGCTGGCTAGCAGCATTACACTGCCCTGTTGAGAGGTAGCTGGCTAGCAGCATTACACTGCACTGTTGAGAGGTAGCTGGCTAGCAGCATTTCACTGCCCTGTTGAGAGGTAGCTGGCTAGCAGCATTTCACTGCCCTGTTGAGAGGTAGCTGGCTAGCAGCATTTCACTGCCCTGTTGAGAGGTAGCTGGCTAGCAGCATTTCACTGCCCTGTTGAGAGGTAGCTGGCTAGAAGCATTACACTGCCCTGTTGAGAGGTAGCTGGCTAGAAGCATTACACTGCCCTGTTGAGAGGTAGCTGGCTAGAAGCATTACACTGCCCTGTTGAGAGGTAGCTGGCTAGAAGCATTACACTGCCCTGTTGAGAGGTAGCTGGCTAGAAGCATTACACTGCCCTGTTGAGAGGTAGCTGGCTAGAAGCATTACACTGCCCTGTTGAGAGGTAGCTGGCTAGAAGCATTACACTGCCCTGTTGAGAGGTAGCTGGCTAGAAGCATTACACTGCCCTGTTGAGAGGTAGCTGGCTAGAAGCATTACACTGCCCTGTTGAGAGGTAGCTGGCTAGCAGCATTTCACTGCCCTGTTGAGAGGTAGCTGGCTAGAAGCATTACACTGCCCTGTTGAGAGGTAGCTGGCTAGAAGCATTTCACCTTTTGCTCCCTGTTTGTTGTATCTTGTGTATGACATAAAAACGTTGATTTCATGTACAAGATGTATAAAATAGAAATATATATTTTAAGTGAACGATGATAATCAGTTTAAACAGAATTGTTGCATTTTATATTTCAATTGCTCCTCCTTACTGATTAGATGTTATATATCGACCACACACACACACACACACACACACACACACACACACACACACACACACACACACACACACACACACACACACACACACACACACACACACACACACACACACACACACACACACACACACACACAAACCTTCGACAGGCGTCACCCTCCGCAGCGCAGAGGCAGGCACGCATTTCTATAGGGTGGTGTTGTTCCATCATGGGCACCGGGCGGCTCGTGATTGACCAGTTTCTCTCCGGTACTGTCAACCAGCAGCGCGCCGGCGCCTCCCCTTCCCATATAAGTGAACGGAATCTATTCATTCTTCACGCGGTGCTTGGTGAAGTAGAACCGACTGGTCCACGGGATGTTGACAGAATAAAATCTACTACTTTTGAAACATTTTTGTCGACCGTTTTCTTTTGGTAGTTTGGCTTTTACGTCGGTCATAGCCATCTTCATCGCCTACATATAATATCCGGTATTTGGCACCAGTGATTGTTTTCTCTCTACCCCGCGGTACGGGTGCGTTATTACCGAAATGAAGGCTACTACTCCCGTCCGCCCCCAGAAGGATACCTCAAGCAGCAGCGGCAACGAGCTTTCTTTACACTACCTCTCGGATCACAGCCTGAACATCGCTCGGTCGAGGTTGCAGGAAGAAGAGCAGCTGTGTCTGCAGGACGATATGAACCAGTGTTACAGTCGCCTCAAGCGCCTCGTACCCACCATACCGCAGGATAAGAAAGTCAGCAAAGTGGAGATCCTTCAGCACGTCATAGATTACATCTTGGACCTGCAGCTCGCGCTGGAGACGCACCCTTCCCTCCTGAAACAACAGACGGGGACCATGACGGGGACGTGCCCGCCGTCCCCAGTCTCTAACCGGACACCACTAACGGTTCTCAACACAGACCACCAGGTAAGAAGCAATGGCACAAGACGTAAATTCAACGTCTCTTCCACGTTGGTTCAACAATGAAATGACGTGGAAACAACGTTGATTCAACCAGTGTGTGCCCAGTGGGATGGTCTAGAAAACTATATATGGAATGGGTGGTGTGTATCAGTGGCGTTGTCCTTTTCAAGTCAGAAGACTCCTGTATTGTAGAATAACAAATGGTCTTGTTTATGTTCTTGTGGAAAACACCATATTGGCAGAGACACATGTTATTGAAACATCGTATTGGCAGAGACACATGTTATTGAAACATCGTATTGGCAGAGACACATGTTATTGAAACATCGTATTGACAGAGACACATGTTATTGAAACATCGTATTGACAGAGACACATGTTATTGAAACATCGTATTGACAGAGACATGTTATTGAAACATCGTATTGACAGAGACACATGTTATTGAAACATCGTATTGGCAGAGACACATGTTATTGAAAGGCATAATACGCCATTTCTAGTGGCAGTGGTTGGTGCATGTGAAAGACAGGACCCCTGTGCATGAGGTGAAGGAGTCTGTGGTCCTGCTGTGATGCTCTCAGATCAGATGATAAGTTGTGTTGTGGTCCTGCTGTGATGCTCTCAGATCAGATGATAAGTTGTGTTGTGGTCCTGCTGTGATGCTCTCAGATCAGATGATAAGTTGTGTTGTGGTCCTGCTGTGATGCTCTCAGATCAGATGATAAGTTGTGTTGTGGTCCTGCTGTGATGCTCTCAGATCAGATGATGATAAGTTGTGTTGTGGTCCTGCTGTGATGCTCTCAGATCAGATGATAAGTTGTGTTGTGGTCCTGCTGTGATGCTCTCAGATCAGATGATGATAAGTTGTGTTGTGGTCCTGCTGTGATGCTCTCAGATCAGATGATAAATTGTGTTGTGGTGAAGGGTCATGTCATGTAGTCAACACTGGTTCATTCTCTGTATAGCTCGTGGTTTGTGTCACCTTACCTGACTCATTAACTGTCAGGTAGTATTAATTCTCTTTCCCTTATTTCAGAGGATGTCAACAGGCAAAAAGGACGACTCAGTTTTGTGTCGCTGAGAAATGGCAAATGGTGAGTAGGATCCTATTATTCTGGCTTAAATCTGCTTCACAATCTGTGTGTTCTCTTCAATGGAATAGACCTTCAATTCACCTGGATTAGTATTATTATGAGTAGTACTAGCAGTATTATTATTATGAGTAGTACTAGCAGTAGTAGTATTATTATGAGTAGTACTAGCAGTATTATTATTATTATGAGTAGTACTGGCAGTATTATTATTATTATGAGTAGTACTAGCAGTATAAGTGTTATTATGAGTAGTACTAGCAGTATAAGCGTTATTATGAGTAGTACTAGCAGTATAAGCGTTATTATGAGTAGTACTAGCAGTATTATTATTATGAGTAGTACTAGCAGTATTATTATTATTGTTATTGTGAGTAGTAGTAGCAGTATTATTATTATGAGTAGTAGTAGCAGTATTATTATTATTGTTATTGTGAGTAGTAGTAGCAGTATTATTATTATTATGAGTAGTACTCGCAGTATTATTATTATTGTTATTGTGAGTAGTAGTAGCAGTATTATTGTTATTGTGAGTAGTAGTAGCAGTATTATTATTATTATGAGTAGTACTCGCAGTATTATTATTATTATGAGTAGTAGTAGCAGTATTATTATTATTATGAGTAGTACTAGCAGTATTATTATTATTATGAGTAGTAGTAGCAGTATTATTATTATTATGAGTAGTAGTAGCAGTATTATTATTATTATGAGTAGTAGTAGCAGTATTATTATTATTATGAGTAGTACTAGCAGTATTATTATTATTATGAGTAGTACTGCAGTATTATTATTATTGTTATTGTGAGTAGTAGTAGCAGTATTATTGTTATTGTGAGTAGTAGTAGCAGTATTATTATTATTATGAGTAGTACTCGCAGTATTATTATTATTATGAGTAGTAGTAGCAGTATTATTATTATTATGAGTAGTACTAGCAGTATATTATTATTATTATGAGTAGTAGTAGCAGTATTATTATTATTATGAGTAGTAGTAGCAGTATTATTATTATTATGAGTAGCAGTATTATTATTATTATGAGTAGTAGTAGCAGTATTATTATTATTATGAGTAGTAGTAGCAGTATTATTATTATTATGAGTAGTAGTAGGAGTATTATTATTATTATGAGTAGTAGTAGCAGTATTATTATTATTATGAGTAGTAGTAGCAGTATTATTATTATTATGAGTAGTAGTAGCAGTATTATTATTATTATGAGTAGCAGTATTATTATTATTATGAGTAGCAGTATTATTATTATTATGAGTAGTAGTAGCAGTATTATTATTATTATGAGTAGTAGTAGCAGTATTATTATTATTATGAGTAGTAGTAGCAGTATTATTATTATTATGAGTAGTAGTAGCAGTATTATTATTATTATGAGTGGTAGTAGGAGTATTATTATTGTTATTATTATTATTATGAGTAGTAGTAGGAGTATTATTAATTGTGTTATTATTATTCTGAGTAGTAGTAGCAGAATTATTATTATTATTATTATGAGTAGAGGTCGACCGATTAATTGGAATGGCCGATTAATTAGGGCCGATTTCAAGTCTTCATAACAATCGGAAATCGGTATTTTTGGGTGCCGATTTTGCCAAAAATTGTGTATATATATATATATATATTTAAAAAAAATCACTTCACTTAACTAGGCAAGTCAGTTAAGAACACATTCTTATTTTCAATGACGGCTTAGGAACGGTGGGTTAACTGCCTCGTTCAGGGGCAGAACGACAGATTTTCACCTTGTCAGCTCGGGGGATCCAATCTTGCAACCTTACAGTTAACTAGTCCAACGCTCTAACTACCTGCCTCTCATTGCACTCCACGAGGAGCCTGCCTGTTACGTGATTGCAGTAGAAGCCAAGGTAAGTTGCTAGCGAGCATTAAACTTATCTTATAAAAAACAATCAATCAATCATAATCACTAGTTATAACTACACATGGTTGATGATATCAAACAGCACTTTCGCGCGTTTTGCCAGCAGCTCTTCGCAAGCACAGCGCTGTTTATGACTTTATGCCTATCAGCCTAACGGCTGGTGTAACCAATGTGAAATGGCTGGCTAGTTAGCGGGGTGCGCGCTAATAGCGTTTCAAACGTCACTCGCTCTGAGACTTGGAGTAGTTATTCCCCTTTGTGGAGCGATGGGTAACGCTGCTTCGAGTGTGGCTGTTGTCGATGTGTTCCAGGTTCGAGCCCAGGTAGGGGCGAGGAGAGGGACGGAAGCTATACTGTTACACTGGCAATACTAAAGTGCCTTTAAGAACATCCAATAGTCAATGGTATATGAAATACAAATGGTATGGAAAGAACTACAACCTAAAACGTATTACCTGGGAATATTGAAGTCTAATGTTAAAAGGAACCACCAGCTTTCATATGTTCACATGTTCTGAGCAAGGAACTGAAACGTTAGCTTTCTTACATGGCACATATTGCACTTTTACTTCTCCAACACTTTGTTTTTGCATTATTTCAACCAAATTGAACATGTTTCAGTATTTATTTGAGGCAAAAAAAAAAAAAATTATTGATGTATTATATTAAGTTAAAATAAGTGTTCATTCAGTATTGTTGTAATTGTCATTATTACAAATAAATAAATAAAAATTGTCCGATTAATCGGTATCGGCTTTTTGGCCCCCAAAAATAATCGGTATCGGTATCGGCGTTGAAAAATTATAATCGGTCGACCTCTAATTATGAGTAGTCGTAGCAGTATTATTATTATTATTATTATTGTTGTTGTTATTATGAGTAGTACTAGTAGTATTATTGTTATTGTTATTATGAGTTTAGTAGTAGTAGTAGTATTATTATTATTGGTATTATGAGTAGTACTAGTAGTATTATTGTTATTGTTATTATGAGTTTAGTAGTAGTAGCAGTATTATTATTGTTGTTATTATTATTAGTATTGTTGTTGTTGTTGTTATTATGAGTAGTACTAGTAGTATTATCGTTATTGTTATTATTATTATGAGTGGTAGTAGTATTATAGTTATTGGTATTATGAGTAGTAGTAGTATTATTGTTATTGTTATTATGAGTAGTAGTAGTAGTATTATTATTGCTATTGTTATTATTATTCTTGTTGTTGTGAGTAGTACTTGTAGTATTATTGTTATTGCTATTATTATTACGAGTAGTAGTAGTATTATTATTGTTATTATTATTATGAGTAGTAGTAGTAGTATTATTGTTATTGTTATTATTATTACGAGTAGTAGTAGTAGTATTATTGTTATTATTATTACGAGTAGTAGTAGTAGTAGTAGTATTATTGTTATTATTATTGTTATTGTTATTGTGAGCAGTAGCAGTATTATTATTATTATTATGAGTGGTAGTAGTATTATTAGTATCATTATTATGAGTAGTTGTAGTAGTAGTAGCAGTATGATTATTGTTATTATGAGCAGTAGCAGTATTATTATTATTATTATGAGTGGTAGTAGTATTATTAGTATCATTATTATGAGTAGTTGTAGTAGCAGTAGCAGTATTATTATTATTATTATTATGAGTGGTAGTAGTATTATTAGTATCATTATTATGAGTAGTTGTAGTAGTAGTAGCAGTATTATTATTGTTATTATGAGCAGTAGCAGTATTATTATTATTATTATTATTATTATTATGAGTGGTAGTAGTAGTAGCAGTATTATTATTGTTATTATGAGTAGTATTATTATTATTATTATGAGTGGTAGTAGTAGTAGCAGTATTATTATTATTATTATGAGTGGTAGTAGTAGTAGCAGTATTATTATGAGTAATAGCAGCATTATTATTGTTATTGCTATTATTATTATGAGTAGTAGTAGTAGTATTATTATTGTTATTATTATGAGTAGTAGTAGTAGCATTATTATTATTATTATTATGAGTGGTAGTAGTATTATTAGTATCATTATTATGAGTAGTTGTAGTAGTAGTAGCAGTATTATTATTATTATTATTATGAGTGGTAGTAGTATTATTAGTATCATTATTATGAGTAGTTGTAGTAGTAGTAGCAGTATTATTATTGTTGTTGTTGTTATTGTTATTATGAGTAGTAGCAGTATTATTATTATGAGTGGTAGTGTTGTTGCTGTGGTTTCAGCTATTAAACTGTGACTTGCAGTAGACAGAGTGTCATTGAGTAACCTGATTATTGACAACACCCAGGAGCCAGCTGTGTGTTGCACAATAACTGTCCTCTTGTGTAGCAACGTTCCAAGCAGAGGGTTAAAGGTCATCTGCCTGTAAATGAGGAGCAGAGCATGGTTAGGTTAGCTGGAAGGCTCTGACACCCAGACAGGCCTGGTTAGGTTAGCTGGAAGGCTCTGAGACCCAGACAGGCCTAGTTAGGTTAGTTGGAAGGCTCTGAGACCCAGACAGGCCTGGTTAGGTTAGCTGGAAGGCTCTGAGACCCAGACAGGCCTGGTTAGGTTAGCTGGAAGGCTCTGAGACCCAGACAGGCAGAGAGGCAGGCAGAGAGGCAGGCAGAGAGGCAGGCAGAGAGGCAGGCAGACAGACAGACAGACAGACAGACAGACAGACAGACAGACAGACAGACAGACAGACAGACAGACAGACAGACAGACAGACAGACAGACAGACAGACAGACAGACAGACAGGCAGGCAGGGACAGGCAGGCAGGCTGCAGGCAGACAGACAGAAAGGCAGACAGACAGACAGACAGACAGACAGACAGACAGACAGACAGACAGACAGACAGACAGACAGACAGACAGACAGACAGACAGACAGACAGACAGACAGACAGACAGGCAGGCAGGCAGACAGGCAGGCAGGCTGACAGGCAGCTGTGTTTGTGGTATACTGGAAGTCAGTTGTCTGAGCCGGTTCGTTTGTTTTGGCTTGTTGATGAAGCCCTGTGTTGTGTTGACGGCGCCAGTCAGTCTGGAGCAGACCGTTCACACACCCCATCTATTCATTCTGTCCACAGGTGTGCAGAGCAGAGCTGAGAGCAGAGCTGAGAGCAGAGCTGCTCCAGTCCACAGCCAGCACAGCCTCAGCCTCCAGCCAGGGAATCTCAGCCAGCCACATGAAGCTTTATCACACAGGGGGATACCCCCCCCCCCCGCTGGAGAACCTACGACTGGCAAATAAAAACATATTTATAACACGTTTATCAGAAACAAACTAAAGCCTGCTACGTTCAACTGACCCATAACTTAACTGTAAATGTCAAATACAATTACAACCTGAAAGGGTGAATGAAGAATCCCTTGTTGTTGTGAGGTCTTGCTAGAAACTAGAGCTTGTTGAACGACAAATACCAGTTTATAAAATGTGACAAATACCGGTTTATAAAATAAAAATAACTAAACCTACAGTGTGGAACTTTACTAAACAGGAATATAATTGTACATGTTTTGCCATCTATTGTTTAAAATAGATGATTTGTGTCGGACAAGGTTTTTCCCTGAAATCAACTTGTTTCATATTGTGAAGGGGAACAAATGGCTGGAGACAATTCAGATGGTCTATGTAGAAACAGATGCTCTAGGTGGAAGAAAAGATCTATTATCCTCAGAAAGACTATTGTAATTATAAGATATTTTTATTAAAACCTTTTGACATGTAAATAATGTGTTTTTGATTAAATATTAATACTTCAAGATGTTTTGTTAATAAACTCTCCACAGCAGTTCATTTTGCAGAGTTATATTTCAGCGTGTTGTTGTTATATTTCAGCGTGTTGTTGTTATATTTCAGCGTGTTGTTGTTATATTTCAGCGTGTTGTTGTTATATTTCAGCGTGTTGTTGTTATATTTCAGCGTGTTGTTGTTATATTTCAGCGTGTTGTTGTTATATTTCAGCGTGTTGTTGTTATATTTCAGCGTGTTGTTGTTATATTTCAGCGTGTTGTTGTTATATTTCAGCGTGTTGTTGTTATATTTCAGCGTGTTGTTGTTATATTTCAGCGTATTGTTCTAGTTCAACGTTTTAGTTTTAAAGCACACAGCATGTAAAGGCTCCAGTAATAGCTGGAAGAGCAGTTTAAAATGTACTAAAACTGTTTGTATGTAATTTGGTAAAGCCAAAATTCCCTTGTTTTATATTCCTTTCAATTGTTAGGATTGTTGATGATTTGGTAACATTTGACTGTAACTGTTGAAGAACAATACAACTGGAGAAACTAACCTCCAATCACAGCATCAGATTGTTCTGAGGACCACAAGGACCAAAACTAACCTCCAATCACTGCATCAGATTGTTCTGAGGACCACAAGGACCAAAACTAACCTCCAATCACTGCATCAGATTGTTCTGAGGACCACAATGACCAAAACTAACCTCCAATCACTGCATCAGATTGTTCTGAGGACCACAAGGACCAAAACTAACCTCCAATCACTGCATCAGATTGTTCTGAGGACCACAAGGACCAAAACTAACCTCCAATCACTGCATCAGATTGTTCTGAGGACCACAAGGACCAAAACTAACCTCCAATCACTGCATCAGATTGTTCTGAGGACCACAAGGACCAAAACTAACCTCCAATCACTGCATCAAATTGTTCTGAGGACTACAAGGACCAAAACTAACCTCCAATCACTGCATCAGATTGTTCTGAGGACCACAAGGACCAAAACTAACCTCCAATCACTGCATCAGATTGTTCTGAGGACCACAAGGACCAAAACTAACCTCCAATCACTGCATCAGATTGTTCTGAGGACCACAAGGACCAAAACTAACCTCCAATCACTGCATCAGATTGTTCTGAGGACCACAAGGACCAAAACTAACCTCCAATCACTGCATCAGATTGTTCTGAGGACCACAAGGACCAAAACTAACCTCCAATCACTGCATCAGATTGTTCTGAGGACCACAAGGACCAAAACTAACCTCCAATCACTGCATCAGATTGTTCTGAGGACCACAAGGACCAAAACTAACCTCCAATCACTGCATCAGATTGTTCTGAGGACTACAAGGACCAAAACTAACCACCAATCACTGCATCAGATTACTGTGCTATCCCGATAAGGATTTCCATGGTGATTTCTACCTCTGAGCCTGGATCTGTGTGAGAGGACAGCTGTTCAGTATTTACTGTGTTCCACTGTTGGACAACGTGACCTTCCACGTGATGGAGAGGAAGAGCTGTCATCACATTAAAGGGTTTCCAGTCACACTTCATGGGTCGTCCCACACTTCATGGGTCGTCTCTAGTTAAAGGGTTTCTGGTCACACTTCATGGGTTGTCTCTAGTTAAAGGGGTCACACTTCATGGGTCGTCTCTAGTTAAAGGGTTTCCAGTCACACTTCATGGGTCGTCTCTAGTTAAAGGGTTTCCGGTCACACTTCATGGGTCGTCTCTAGTTAAAGGGTTTCTGGTCACACTTCATGGGTCGTCCCCACACTTCATGGGTCGTCCCACACTTCATGGGTCGTCCCACACTTCATGGGTCGTCTCTAGTTAAAGGGTTTCCAGTCACACTTCATGGGTCGTCTCTATTTAAAGGGTTTCCGGTCACACTTCATGGGTCGTCTCTAGTTAAAGGGTTTCCAGTCACACTTCATGGGTCGTCTCTAGTTAAAGGATTTCCAGTCACACTTCATGGGTCGTCTCTAGTTACAGGGTTTCCAGTCACACCTCATGGGTCGTCTCTAGTGAAAGGGTTTCCGGTCACACTTCATGGGTCCTCTCTAGTTACAGGGTTTCCAGTCACACTTCATGGGTCGTCCCACACTTCATGGGTCGTCTCTAGTTAAAGGGTTTCGAGTGCACACTTCATGGGTCGTCTCTAGTTAAAGGGTTTCTGGTCACACTTCATGGGTCGTCCCACATTTCATGGGTCGTCTCTAGTTAGAGGGTTTCCAGTCACACTTCATGGGTTGTCTCTAGTTAAAGGGTTTCCAGTCACACTTCAAAGGTTGTCTCTAGTTAAAAGGTTTCCAGTCACACTTCACGGGTCGTCTCTAGTTAAAAGGTTTCCAGTCACACTTCATGGGTCGTCTCTAGTTAGAGGGTTTCCAGTTACACTTCATGGGTCGTCTCTAGTTAAGGGGGTCACACTTCATGGGTCGTCTCTAGTTAAAGGGTTTCCAGTAACACTTCATGGGTCGTCTGAGAGGGTCCTGGTCAGTCATCAGTAGTTGTCATAGTGCTGATCTGACTGATGTAGGTCTTCTGAATTGATCTCGAATCCACATACTGTTCTGTTCTGTAATTATTCCCTCTTATCGATTGATCTATTCTAGATTACTACTTGGCTGCTGTGAAAGGCTGAGCTATTGATATTTACAGTGATGAGGACATTATATACTGAAATTTAAGAAATATACTTTTGACAACCTGATATGCATGGTTTAAGATAACTAAGAGAGAGACCTAGGGACAGGGTTTAAGATAACTAAGAGAGAGACCTAAGGACAGGGTTTAAGATAACTAAGAGAGAGACCTAGGGACAGGGTTTAAGATAACTAAGAGAGAGACCTAGGGACAGGGTTTAAGATAACTAAGAGAGAGACCTAGGGACAGGGTTTAAGATAACTAAGAGAGAGACCTAGGGACAGGGTTTAAGATAACTAAGAGAGACCTAGGGACTAAGATAACTAAGAGAGACCTAGGTTTTGTAGGTGTGACTACGTGAGCAGAGAGACTAGGGACAGGGTTTTGTCGTTAATGTAGGTGAGCAGAGAGACTAGGGACAGGGTTTTGTCGTTAATGTAGGTGAGCAGAGAGACTAGGGACAGGGTTTTGTCGTTAATGTAGGTGAGCAGAGAGACTAGGGACAGGGTTTTGTTGTTAATGTAGGTGAGCAGAGAGACTAGGGACAGGGTTTTGTCGTTAATGTAGGTGAGCAGAGAGACTAGGGACAGGGTTTTGTCATTAATGTAGGTGAGCAGAGAGACTAGGGACAGGGTTTTGTCGTTAATGTAGGTGAGCAGAGAGACTAGGGACAGGGTTTTGTCGTTAATGTAGGTGAGCAGAGAGACTAGGGACAGGGTTTTGTCGTTAATGTAGGTGAGCAGAGAGACTAGGGACAGGGTTTTGTCGTTAATGTAGGTGAGCAGAGAGACTAGGGACAGGGTTTTGTCATTAATGTAGGTGAGCAGAGAGACTAGGGACAGGGTTTTGTCGTTAATGTAGGTGAGCAGAGAGACTAGGGACAGGGTTTTGTCGTTAATGTAGGTGAGCAGAGAGACTAGGGACAGGGTTTTGTCGTTAATGTAGGTGAGCAGAGAGACTAGGGACAGGGTTTTGTCGTTAATGTAGGTGAGCAGAGAGACTAGGGACAGGGTTTTGTCCAGGAGGTTTTCCAGACACCCTGATTGACTGGCCCTTTAAGGACAGGGAGGCAGTCAGCTAGCTGTGTGTTTCCAGTCTGTGTACATAGTGAACCCTTATGGCCTGGACAGCCCTGTTGTTATGGTGTCATGTCTGTTGTTGTGATGGCTCAGGGTTAAATAGCCTGACGGACACCTTCACACGCACAGAGATGACAGGAAACAGAGTTACAGTCCTCTACCTCAGGAAGAGGACCACATCGTTATGACTACAGTTACTATAGAGATGACAGGAAACAGGGTTACAGTCCTCTACCTCAGGAAGAGGACCACATCGTTATGACGACAGTTATTATAGAGATGACAGGAAACAGAGTTCCAGTCCTCTACCTCAGGAAGAGGACCACATCGTTATGACTACAGTTATTATAGAGATGACAGGAAACAGAGTTCCAGTCCTCTACCTCAGGAAGAGGACCACATCGTTATGACTACAGTTATTATAGAGATGACAGGAAACAGGGTTACAGTCCTCTACCTCAGGAAGAGGACCACATCGTTATGACGACAGTTATTATAGAGATGACAGGAAACAGGGTTACAGTCCTCTACCTCAGGAAGAGGACCACATCGTTATGACGACAGTTATTATAGAGATGACAGGAAACAGGGTTTACAGTCCTCTACCTCAGGAAGAGGACCACATCGTTATGACGACAGTTATTATAGAGATGACAGGAAACAGGGTTACAGTCCTCTACCTCAGGAAGAGGACCACATCGTTATGACGACAGTTATTATAGAGATGACAGGAAACAGGGTTACAGTCCTCTACCTCAGGAAGAGGACCACATCGTTATGACGACAGTTATTATAGAGATGACAGGAAACAGAGTTCCAGTCCTCTACCTCAGGAAGAGGACCACATCGTTATGACTACAGTTATTATAGAGATGACAGGAAACAGAGTTCCAGTCCTCTACCTCAGGAAGAGGACCACATCGTTATGACTCCAGCTATTGTTTTCAGTCGTGTTTATATTTAGTCATCTCGTAGACGTTCTTGTCCAGAGCTTCTGGCAAATAAGTCGAATCACTAGAGGCAGTGACCTTGAAGCCAGTTCCACTGCATTTGTTAATTGTTGCCTTCTAATCAGGGATTTGTTTAGACCGGGACACCAGCTACGTGCAATTAATGATCAGGTAGAACAGAAAACCAGCAGGCTCTGGACCTCGTCAGGTCAGAGTTGAATAACCCTGTTATAGGCTGAGGTGATCACACCTGTTTCTTCATAGACTCTGTGAGATATCTGCTGGGCAGGGCTGAGATAATCACACCTGTTTGAGGTAGAGGCTTGTGTACACTATGTGGTCAGACTGTGTGTGTGTGTGTGTGTGTGTGTGTGTGTGTGTGTGTGTGTGTGTGTGTGTGTGTGTCAGTCAGTCAGTCAGTCACCAGTGCTAAGCTACCCTTCATCTCTTCTCCGGCCTGGGTCTGGCCACAATACTTCGTCCACGTCACAAGATATGTTTTCTCTTGCCAAACATGGAGGGAAGTATCTCCTAGCATGGCGTATCCAACCTTGGAAAGAGACAACCTCTATGTCCCCACATGGAGGGAAGTATCTCCTAGCATGGCGTGTCCAACCTTGGACAGAGACAACCTCTATGTCCCCACATGGAGGGAAGTATCTCCTAGCATGGCGTGTCCAACCTTGGACAGAGACAACCTCTATGTCCCCACATGGAGGGAAGTATCTCCTAGCATGGCGTGTCCAACCTTGGACAGAGACAACCTCTATGTCCCCACATGGAGGGAAGTATCTCCTAGCATGGCGTATCCAACCTTGGACAGAGACAACCTCTATGTCCCCACACGGAGGGAAGTATCTCCCAGCATGGCGTGTCCAACCTTGGACAGAGGCAACCTCTGTGTCCCCACATGCGTCCTCCATTGCCTGGAGAAGCGGCATGCGGGCATAGGGTTGGCGATCATACACTTTCCAGCGGCAGGCTGAGAAGAATTCCTCTATGGGATTTAGAAAAGGTGAATATGGGGGTAGGTACAAAACTACACATTGTGGATGGGTGGCAAACCAGTTTTGGACCAGAACAGATTGGTGAAAACTAACATTGTCCCATAAAACCACAAATCTAACAGGCTCCTGATCTGGATCAGGGACAAGCATTGTGTAAATTGCCTCCAGAATAGTGAGCATATGGCCGGTGTTGTACGGACCCAGTGTGGCGTTGTGATGGAGGACCCCGTTTTGAGTGATGGCAGCACATATAGTTATATTACCCCCACGCTGTCCAGGGACATTGGTAATTGCCCTCTGTCCTATTACATTTCTTCCACTGCGCCTGGTTTTGGTGAGGTTGAAGCCGACCTCATCCACATGAACAAATTAAAGGTGAATTACATGGGCATCCAGCTCCAATACTCTCTGTAACAGACAAAAGGATATACAGATGAGTAAATATGGTCTGAAGTACTGGATGTAGTGTTGCATACATACCTTTACAAAGTCATGTCGCATATTCTTGACTCTGTCAGAGTTTCTCTCAAATGGCACCTTGTAAAGTTGTTTCATCGTCACTCGGTGCCGTTGGAGGATGTGTTGTGTGGTCGACAGTAAAGTTGTTCCATCGTCACTCGGTGCCGTTGGAGGATGCGTTGTGTGGTCGACAGGCTTACAGCATTGATGTTGTTAAATATGGTGTCGTTATTCAAGATATGCTCTCTTATCTCTCGAATCCTAATTGCCTTGTTGGCCAAAACCATATTTATAATTGCAGTCTCTTGTACATGTGTAAACAAGCGTCCTCGTCCTCCATGATGCCTTTGCCTTTCCACTCTGTACAGAATTCAAACACAGTATGTGTTCAGCATAGGAACTGTAAACAATGTACAAAAACATGTAGCACAGCATGATAACCAACCTCATTCATTCAATGCAGTGCAGTAAATGGATGGCTTAGAGTTACAGATGTTTATGCAATACTATGCAGTCATACGTATTTTACAGTACATTACTGTAATACTAAAATAGTCATTAGATAGTTGCATACCTGTTCTCATTTCTGAAGGTTCGAATTATGGACGCCACTGTAAATCGACTCAAATTGGGCTGGACTCTCAGTCCAGCCTCTCTCATGGTCAAACCGTGTTTGATCACATGATCAACAAGTGTTGCCCAAATCTCATCTGAGATGGCTCTCCTTCCTCTTCCTCTCCCTCCTACTCCTCTTGCTCTCTGTCCATTGTTGGCGTCCATTGTTCAAAACAGGTCATCTGACCTTTGACCTATTTATAGGCCTATACTACAGTAAAGCAGTGATTGGTTGGTGATCAGTTAAGCTATTAGTGTTTGCACATGTGAGGAGTGTGTGTGTGACCTGGTGAATAAGTGTAGCATTTTGATTGGTTGTGTTTGGAAAAGGAAAGCAAGTCACTTCCTGTTAGATTTTTTGTGTTTTAGGTAGAGAATTGTGAGTAGTTTTGAAAAAAAGTGTTTTATGCAATTGACAACTGAGTCCAAGGCTGAGAAATAGCTTGTGGTTTTGGAAATTCGGTGTGTAGTTTTGCACTTTGAGTGAGAGGTTTCAAAAATCATGTGACATGAAAAGATGTGTGTAAGCAGTTGAAAAAAACTGTAAAATACTGTTTGATTGTGTGCGTAACCTCCAAATGGAGGTTCCTTGTCACATAACAAAATACATATTGAATATTAAAATTAAAGTTTAAGATTAGAAGGTTATTTTGCAGTAGTTTTCCTATAGACACAAAGCTTGTGATCAGAGTTTACAGAAGACTTCAGGAAATGTACTTCTAGTCTTGGTTTGGTCTGTCTACTGAGTGGACAGACATCACCACTTACCACCTGTCTCCTAAAGTCTTGGTTTGGTCTGTCTACTGAGTGTGCAGACATCACCACTTGCCACCTGTCTCCTAAAGTCTTGGTTTCGTCTGTCTACTGAGTGTGCAGACATCACCACTTGCCACCTGTCTCCTAAAGTCTTGGTTTGGTCTGTCTACTGAGTGGACAGACATCACCACTTACTACCTGTCTCCTAAAGTCTTGGTTTGGTCTGTCTACTGAGTGTGCAGACATCACCACTTGCCACCTGTCTCCTAAAGTCTTGGTTTCGTCTGTCTACTGAGTGTGCAGACATCACCACTTGCCACCTGTCTCCTAAAGTCTTGGTTTGGTCTGTCTACTGAGTGGACAGACATCACCACTTACCACCTGTCTCCTAAAGTCTTGGTTTGGTCTGTCTACTGAGTGGACAGACATCACCACTTACCACCTGTCTCCTAAAGTCTTGGTTTGGTCTGTCTACTGAGTGGACAGACATCACCACTTACCACCTGTCTCCTAAAGTCTTGGTTTGGTCTGTCTACTGAGTGTGCAGACATCACCACTTGCCACCTGTCTCCTAAAGTCTTGGTTTGGTCTGTCTACTGAGTGGACAGACATCACCACTTACCACCTGTCTCCTAAAGTCTTGGTTTGGTCTGTCTACTGAGTGGACAGACATCACCACTTACCACCTGTCTCCTAAAGTCTTGGTTTGGTCTGTCTACTGAGTGTGCAGACATCACCACTTGCCACCTGTCTCCTAAAGTCTTGGTTTGGTCTGTCTACTGAGTGGACAGACATCACCACTTACCACCTGTCTCCTAAAGTCTTGGTTTGGTCTGTCTACTGAGTGGACAGACATCACCACTTACCACCTGTCTCCTAAAGTCTTGGTTTGGTCTGTCTACTGAGTGGACAGACATCACCACTTACCACCTGTCTCCTAAAGTCTTGGTTTGGTCTGTCTACTGAGTGGACAGACATCACCACTTACCACCTGTCTCCTAAAGTCTTGGTTTGGTCTGTCTACTGAGTGTGCAGACATCACCACTTGCCACCTGTCTCCTAAAGTCTTGGTTTGGTCTGTCTACTGAGTGGACAGACATCAACACTTACCACATGTCTCCTAAATAAGTCAAGTGGAATGTTTTTATGGTATAGAAAAGCCTCTTCTTTAATCACACATGTTCTGCAAGCCTAGTGCATAAACTATGTAAGCTAGAGATGGGCTCGGTCTTCAATAAACCTTCTGAGTTATACTGCAATAACAGGTTTAGCTGTTCTCCCCTCCTGATTTAACTTCACAGTACACCATTCCACAGGAGCACACATCGGTCTGTGTGTGTGTGTGTGTGTGTGTGTGTGTGTGTGTGTGTGTAAAAAGAGGAGAGTGTGCTGCCTCTTGGACAGTACTTGATGAGACTCTAATTGGTGCAGAGTGATTAAATATCTCATGCTTCTTACTAATTGCATCTATTTAAAGCAGCTATTAGCTTATAAACCACCAACAGGCGTTTCCTCAAACTAAATGTTCGATGTTGTTCAGAAAACCCAGAGGACAGGAAAACAATATGAAGACAGAGAGAAGAAGAGAGGATTGTATTTTATGATGTGGTTCAGAAAACAATACGAAGACAGAGAGAAGAAGAGAGGACTGTATTTTATGATGTGGTTCAGAAAACAATACGAAGACAGAGAGAAGAAGAGAGGATTGTATTTTATGATGTGGTTCAGAAAACAATATGAAGACAGAGAGAAGAAGAGAGGATTGTATTTTATGATGTTGTTCAGAAAACAATATGAAGACAGAGAGAAGAAGAGAGGATTGTATTTTATGATGTTGTTCAGAAAACAATACGAAGACAGAGAGAAGAAGAGAGGATTGTATTTTATATGATGTTGTTCAGAAAACCCAGAGGACAGGAAAACAATACGAAGACAGAGAGAAGAAGAGAGGATTGTATTTTATGATGTTGTTCAGAAAACAATATGAAGACAGAGAGAAGAAGAGAGGATTGTATTTTATGATGTTGTTCAGAAAACAATATGAAGACAGAGAGAAGAAGAGAGGATTGTATTTTATGATGTTGTTCTTTTTCTTCTTTGTTTCTACTGGCTTCATTTTAGCAAAATGACTGAATCCTTTTTAAAAAGTCTCTATACTGAATCCTTTTTAAAAAGTCTCTATACTGAATCCTTTAAAAAAAGTCTCTATACTGAATCCTTTAAAAAAAAGTCTCTATACTGAATCCTTTAAAAAAAGTCTCTATACTGAATCCTTTAAAAAAAGTCTCTATACTGAATCCTTTTTAAAAAGTCTCTATACTGAATCCTTTTTAAAAAGTCTATACTGAATCCTTTAAAAAGTCTCTATACTGAAGCCCCCTTCTTTCTAAGTCAAGGTATTGGAGTGGCCGTCACAAAGCCCTGACCTCAATCCCATAGAAAATTGGTGGGCAGAACTGAAAAAGCGTGTCCGAGCAAGGAGGCCTACAAACCTGACTCGGTTACACCAGCTCTTTCAGGAGGAATGGGCCAAAATTCACCCAACTTATTGTGGGAAGCTTGTGGAAGGATTCCTGAAACGTTTGACACAAGTTAAACAATTTAAAGACAATGTTACCAAATACTAATTGAGTGTATGTAAACTTCTGACCCACTGGGAATGTGATGAAAGAAATAAAAGCTGAAATAAATCATTCTCTCTACTATTATTCTGACATTTCACATCCTTAAAATAAAGTGGGGATCCTAACTGACCTAAAACAGGGCATTTTTACCAGGATTAAATGTCAGGAATTATGGAGAAACTGAGTTTAAAGGTATTTGTCCACGGTGTATGTAAACTTCTGACATCAACTGTATACAGGACCAGTCAAGGTTGGACACATCAACTCATTCAAGGGTTTTTCTTTATTTTTTACTATTTTCATTTACTGATCGTTTTAAGTAAAACAAAAATGTATTATATTTCTGTAAATGTGCAAAATCACTAAAGTATTAATGTGCAGACTATTGAACCACTTCTCAGTGATGCTTCAGTTATAGTTTGATTTCACTGAACTTAATTTCTGCAGCTCCGTCTCATTGAGATCAAATGTATGTTTAATGACTGACCTTGTCCACGTCGAGTCCCCATTCAGGGTAGCTAGCCTGGTGTTTTACAAAGCTTCAGGCCGGATAGAGAAAAAAACTGGCCAGGCACAACCTGTGCCAACTCCATCTCCCCCGGAGACCCTCAATGAATTACAGAAATTACATCTCTCTGATAAATGCCAAGCTCTTCTAAGGAGGCCAGCGTCAGAAAGGCTCAGCCCCGGAGAAGCTGTGATTAAGGAGGAAGGAGAGGCTGCCAATACCCTGACTGGAACACAGAGGACCAGGGCTGCTGGGGGTGGCTGGAACAACAGCCTTGTCACGCAACACGACTCTGAGGGGATGTCAGTGATCAGGCATCAATATGTCACGGTAAATACCACTGCAACAAAGGCTGGGGCTGGAAGCTGGGTCTGGAAGCTGGGGCTGGAAGCTGAGGCTGGGGCTGGGGCTGGAAGCTGAGGCTGGGGCTGGAAGCTGGGGCTGGAAGCTGAGGCTGGAAGCTGGGGCTGGAAGCTGGAGCTGGAAGCTGAGGCTGGAAGCTGGGGCTGGAAGCTGGGGCTGGAAGCTGAGACTGGGGCTGGAAGCTGAGGCTGGAAGCTGGGGCTGGAAGCTGAGGCTGGAAGCTGAGACTGGGGCTGGAAGCTGGGGCTGGGGCTGGAAGCTGAGGCTGGAAGCTGGGGCTGGAAGCTGAGGCTGGAAGCTGGGGCTGGAAGCTGAGGCTGGAAGCTGGGGCTGGAAGCTGAGGGTGGAAGCTGGGGCTGGAAGCTGAGGCTGGAAGCTGAGGCTGGAAGCTGGGGCTGGAAACTGGGACTGGAAGCTGAGGCTGGAAGCTGGGGCTGGAAGCTGAGGCTGGAAGCTGGGGCTGGAAGCTGAGGCTGGAAGCTGAGACTGGGACTGGAAGCTGAGGCTGGAAGCTGGGGCTGGAAGCTGAGGCTGGAAGCTGGGGCTGGAAGCTGAGGCTGGAAGTAGGGGCTGGAAGCTGAGGCTGGAAGCTGAGACTGGGGCTGGAAGCTGAGGCTGCCAGGCGGGAGTTACACTTTCCTACAGATTGTGATGGAGTAGCATCACTCTGTGCTGTCTCTGTTCTGTCTCTGTGACTAACTGTCATGGACGACTGTCTCTGTACTGTCTCTGTACTGTCTCTATTCTGTCTCTATTCTGTCTCTGTACTGTCTCTGTGCTGTCTCTATTCTGTCTCTATTCTGTCTCTGTACTGTCTCTGTGCTGTCTCTGTGCTGTCTATTCTGTCTCTATGCTGTCTCTGTACTGTCTCTATTCTGTCTATTCTGTCTCTATGCTGTCTCTGTGCTGTCTCTATTCTGTCTCTGTACTGTCTCTATTCTGTCTCTGTGCTGTCTCTGTGCTGTCTCTGTGCTGTCTCTGTGCTGTCTCTATTCTGTCTCTATTCTGTCTCTGTGCTGTCTATTCTGTCTCTATTCTGTCTCTGTGCTGTCTCTGTACTGTCTCTATTCTGTCTCTGTGCTGTCTCTGTGCTGTCTATTCTGTCTCTGTGCTGTCTCTGTCCTGTCTCTGTACTGTCTCTGTGCTGTCTCTATTCTGTCTCTATTCTGTCTCTGTGCTGTCTCTGTGCTGTCTCTGTGCTGTCTCTGTGCTGTCTCTATTCTGTCTCTATTCTGTCTCTGTGCTGTCTATTCTGTCTCTGTGCTGTCTCTGTACTGTCTCTATTCTGTCTCTGTACTGTCTCTGTACTGTCTCTGTACTGTCTCTGTTCTGTCTCTGTGCTGTCTCTGTACTGTCTCTATTCTGTCTCTGTGCTGTCTCTGTACTGTCTCTATTCTGTCTCTGTGCTGTCTCTGTACTGTCTCTATTCTGTCTCTGTCTCCTTAGTAATGGATCATGTTATTTATTCCCTTTGAAAGTCTGTTTCAGTGTAAATTACGTCGTTACAGAAAGAAGGTAGAAACGATAAGAATGTAAACATTCTATTCCTCATCTCATTCCTTCAACTCTCTGACTGACAATCTGTCGTTCTGTGTCAAAATGTAGATTATATTTGTCGTTCTGTGTCAAAATGTAGATTTATTTGTTGTTCTGTGTCAAAATGTATATGTTATTTGTCGTTCTGTGTCAAAATGTAGATTTTATTTGAGGTTGAATCTGCCTGAGGGAAACAAACACATAATCCCATTAAGTCTGAATGATGAAAGGGACCACTTGAACCACTGTAAAACAACCATTATAATTGGAGGTTAAAAAATCCCTTGTCAATACCCCTCAGTCCAATGTCTTCAAGCCTTCCAAATGGTACCAGTCTATTGATCTGCATTGGGGTATGTATAATGTACAGTATTTTGTAGTTCCCATGCATGACGGAACATACCTTCCATTTATACCCTCTGGTGCTGCTCAGATCTGAACCCGACTGGAACAGAACCCAGTACTATCTGATAGTTCTGTTGCGTAATATGTCCTGATTATTGACATCAACATTACTGATGAGCAGGCTGTTATCCTGTGTTGTCACGCTGCTAGCTTGGCACTAATCAAACAACTCCACTTGGCATAGACCCCAATTCTCTAATTCACATGGTAATCAGTTCCAGTCCAGGGGTTCCTCCCTCTTACCCCCAAAACTGGTCCTGTTGACTCAAGAGCTGATTGGCCCAGATGGCTACCTGCTGCACCCCAGGAGGAGGCTTTGTTCAGGGGATCCCTGACATATGATCAACAACATGAGGCGACTATACGCTGAACCCTGTTTACTACAGCCGTTGCTGTCACATCCAGGGTTACAGTTTAAATCGGTCGACTGTCACATCCAGAGTCTACTGTATCCAGAGTTACAGTAGGCTTTAATCGGTCTACTGTCACATCCAGAGTTACAGTAGGCTTTAATCGGTCTACTGTCACATCCAGAGTTACAGTAGGTCTACTGTCACATCCAGAGTTACAGTAGGCTTTAATGTCTACTCACATCCAGAGTTACAGTAGGCTTTAATCGGTCTACTGTCACATCCCAGTCACATCCAGTTACAGTAGGCTTTAATCGGTCTACTGTCACATCCAGAGTTACAGTAGGCTTTAATCGGTCTACTGTCACATCCAGAGTTACAGTAGGGTCTACTGTCACATCCAGAGTTACAGTAGGCTTTAATCGGTCTACTGTCACATCCAGAGTTACAGTCTACTGTCACATCCAGTGTTACAGTAGGCTTTAATCGGTCTACTGTCACATCCAGAGTTACAGTAGGCTTTAATCGGTCTACTGTCACATCCAGTGTTACAGTAGGCTTTATTGGTCAGTAGGTTACAGTTTAATCGGTCTACTGTCACATCCAGTAGGTTACAGTAGGCTTTAATCGGTCTACTGTCACATCTAGAGTTACAGTAGGCTTTAATCGGTCTACTGTCACATCCAGAGTTACAGTAGGCTTTAATCGGTCTACTGTCACATCCAGAGTTACAGTTGGCTTTAATCGGTCTACTGTCACATCCAGAGTTACAGTAGGCTTTAATCGGTCTACTGTCACATCCAGAGTTACAGCTTTAGGCTGTTTAGAGTTACAGTAGGGTCTACTGTCACATCCAGAGTTACAGCTTTAATCGGTCTACTGTCACATCCAGAGTTACAGTAGGCTTTAAATCGGTCTACTGTCACATCCAGAGTTACAGTAGGCTTTAATCGGTCTACTGTCACATCTAGAGTTACAGTAGGCAGTCTACTGTCACATCCCAGAGTTACACAGCTTTCAATCAGAGTTCTTTACTGTCACATCCAGAGTTACAGTAGGCTTTAATTGGTCTACTGTCACATCCAGAGTTACAGTAGGCTTTAAGGCTTTAATCGGTCTAGTCTACTATCACATCCAGAGTTACAGTAGGCTTTAATCGGTCTACTGTCACATCCAGAGTTACAGTAGGCTTTAGTTATTGATCGGTCTACTGTCACATCCAGAGTTACAGTAGGCTTTAATTGGTCTACTGTCACATCCAGTCTACTGTTACAGTTACAGTAGGCTTTAATTGGTCTACTGTCACATCTAGAGTTACAGTAGGCTTTAATCGGTCTACTGTCACATCTAGAGTTACAGCTTTAATCGGTCTACTGTCACATCCAGTGTTACAGTAGGCTTTAATCGGTCTACTGTCACATCCAGAGTTACAGTAGGCTTTAATCGGTCTACTGTCACATCCAGAGTTACAGCTTTAATCGGTCTACTGTCACATCTAGAGTTACAGTAGGCTTTAATCGGTCTACCGTCACATCCAGAGTTACAGCTTTAATCGGTCTACTGTCACATCCAGAGTTACAGTAGACTTTAATTGGTCTACTGTCACATCCAGAGTTACAGTAGGCTTTAATCGGTCTACTGTCACATCTAGAGTTACAGTAGGCTTTAATCGGTCTACTGTCACATCCAGTGTTACAGTAGGCTTTAATTGGTCGACTGTCACATCCAGAGTTACAGTAGGCTTTAATCGGTCTACTGTCACATCCAGAGTTACAGTAGGCTTTAATCAGTCTACTGTCACATCCAGAGTTACAGCTTTAATCGGTCTACTGTCACATCTAGAGTTACAGTAGGCTTTAATCGGTCTACTGTCACATCCAGAGTTACAGCTTTAATCGGTCTACTGTCACATCCAGAGTTACAGTAGGCTTTAATTGGTCTACTGTCACATCCAGAGTTACAGTAGGCTTTAATCGGTCTACTGTCACATCTAGAGTTACAGTAGGCTTTAATCGGTCTACTGTCACATCCAGTTACAGTAGGCTTTAATCGTCGACTGTCACATCCAGAGTTACAGTAGGCTTTAATCGGTCTACTGTCACATCCAGAGTTACAGTAGGCTTTAATCGGTCTACTGTCACATCCAGAGTTACAGTAGGCTTTAATCGGTCTACTGTCACATCCAGTGTTACAGTAGGCTTTAATCGGTCTACTGTCACATCCAGAGTTACAGTTGGCTTTAATCGGTCTACTGTCACATCCAGAGTTACAGTAGGCTTTAATCGGTCTACTGTCACATCCAGAGTTACAGTAGGCTTTAATTGGTCTACTGTCACATCCAGAGTTACAGTAGGCTTTAATCGGTCTACTGTAACATCCAGAGTTACAGCTTTAATCGGTCTACTGTCACATCTAGAGTTACAGTAGGCTTTAATCGGTCTACCGTCACATCCAGAGTTACAGCTTTAATCGGTCTACTGTCACATCCAGAGTTACAGTAGGCTTTAATTGGTCTACTGTCACATCCAGAGTTACAGTAGGCTTTAATCGGTCTACTGTCACATATAGAGTTACAGTAGGCTGTAATAGGTCTACTGTCACATCCCGTTACAGCTTTAATCGGTCTACTGTCACATCCAGAGTTACAGCTTTAATCGGTCTACTGTCACATCCAGAGTTACAGTAGGCTTTAATCAGTCTACTATCACATCCAGAGTTACAGTAGGCGTTAATCGGTCTACTGTCACATCCAGAGTTACAGTAGGCTTTAATTGATCTACTGTCACATCCAGAGTTACAGTAGGCTTTAATTGGTCTACTGTCACATCCAGTGTTACAGTAGGCTTTAATTGGTCTACTGTCACATCTAGAGTTACAGCTTTAATCGGTCTACTGTCACATCCAGAGTTACAGTAGGCTTTAATCGGTCTACTGTCACATCCAGAGTTACAGTAGGCTTTAATCGGTCTACCGTCACATCCAGAGTTACAGCTTTAATCGGTCTACTGTCACATCTAGAGTTACAGTAGGCTTTAATCGGTCTACCGTCACATCCAGAGTTACAGCTTTAATCGGTCTACTGTCACATCCAGAGTTACAGTAGGCTTTAATTGGTCTACTGTCACATCCAGAGTTACAGTAGGCTTTAATCGGTCTACTGTCACATCTAGAGTTACAGTAGGCTTTAATCGGTCTACTGTCACATCCAGTTACAGTAGGCTTTAATCGGTCGACTGTCACATCCAGAGTTACAGTAGGCTTTAATCGGTCTACTGTCACATCCAGAGTTACAGTAGGCTTTAATCGGTCTACTGTCACATCCAGAGTTACAGTAGGCTTTAATCGGTCTACTGTCACATCCAGTGTTACAGTAGGCTTTAATCGGTCTACTGTCACATCCAGAGTTACAGTAGGCTTTAATCGGTCTACTGTCACATCCAGAGTTACAGCTTTAATCGGTCTACTGTCACATCCAGAGTTACAGTAGGCTTTAAATCGGTCTACTGTCACATCCAGAGTTACAGCTTTAATTGGTCTACTGTCACATCCAGAGTTACAGTTGGCTTTAATTGGTCTACTGTCACATCCAGAGTTACAGTAGGCTTTAATCGGTCTACTGTCACATCCAGAGTTACAGCTTTAATTGGTCTACTGTCACATCCAGAGTTACAGTTGGCTTTAATTGGTCTACTGTCACATCCAGAGTTACAGCTTTAATCGGTCTACTGTCACATCTAGAGTTACAGTAGGCTTTAATCGGTCTACTGTCACATCTAGAGTTACAGTAGGCTTTAATCGGTCTACTGTCACATCCAGAGTTACAGCTTTAATTGGTCTACTGTCACATCCAGAGTTACAGTTGGCTTTAATTGGTCTACTGTCACATCCAGAGTTACAGTAGGCTTTAATCGGTCTACTGTCACATCCAGAGTTACAGCTTTAATTGGTCTACTGTCACATCCAGAGTTACAGTTGGCTTTAATTGGTCTACTGTCACATCCAGAGTTACAGCTTTAATCGGTCTACTGTCACATCTAGAGTTACAGTAGGCTTTAATCGGTCTACTGTCACATCCAGAGTTACAGCTTTAATCGGTCTACTGTCACATCCAGTTACAGTAGGCTTTAATCGGTCGACTGTCACATCCAGAGTTACAGTAGGCTTTAATCGGTCTACTGTCACATCCAGAGTTACAGTAGGCTTTAATCGGTCTACTGTCACATCCAGAGTTACAGTAGGCTTTAATCGGTCTACTGTCACATCCAGAGTTACAGTTGGCTTTAATTGGTCTACTGTCACATCCAGAGTTACAGTTGGCTTTAATCGGTCCACTGTCACATCCAGAGTTACAGTAGGCTTTAATCGGTCTACTGTCACATCCAGAGTTACAGCTTTAATCGGTCTACTGTCACATCTAGAGTTACAGTAGGCTTTAATCGGTCTACCGTCACATCCAGAGTTACAGCTTTAATCGGTCTACTGTCACATCCAGAGTTACAGTAGGCTTTAATTGGTCTACTGTCACATCCAGAGTTACAGTAGGCTTTAATCAGTCTACTGTCACATCCAGAGTTACAGCTTTAATCGGTCTACTGTCACATCCAGAGTTACAGTAGGCTTTAAATCGGTCTACTGTCACATCCAGAGTTACAGTAGGCTTTAATCGGTCTACTGTCACATCTAGAGTTACAGTAGGCTGTAATAGGTCTACTGTCACATCCCGTTACAGCTTTAATCGGTCTACTGTCACATCCAGAGTTACAGCTTTAATCGGTCTACTGTCACATCCAGAGTTACTGTTGGCTTTAATCGGTCTACTGTCACATCCAGAGTTACAGTTGGCTTTAATTGGTCTACTGTCACATCCAGAGTTACAGTAGGCTTTAATCAGTCTACTATCACATCCAGAGTTACAGTAGGCTTTAATCGGTCTACTGTCACATCCAGAGTTACAGTAGGCTTTAATTGATCTACTGTCACATCCAGAGTTACAGTAGGCTTTAATTGGTCTACTGTCACATCCAGTGTTACAGTAGGCTTTAATTGGTCTACTGTCACATCTAGAGTTACAGTAGGCTTTAATCGGTCTACTGTCACATCTAGAGTTACAGCTTTAATCGGTCTACTGTCACATCCAGAGTTACAGTAGTTTTTAATCGGTCTACTGTCACATCCAGAGTTACAGTAGGCTTTAATCGGTCTACTGTCACATCCAGAGTTACAGCTTTAATCGGTCTACTGTCACATCTAGAGTTACAGTAGGCTTTAATCGGTCTACCGTCACATCCAAAGTTACAGCTTTAATCGGTCTACTGTCACATCCAGAGTTACAGTAGGCTTTAATTGGTCTACTGTCACATCCAGAGTTACAGTAGGCTTTAATCGGTCTACTGTCACATCTAGAGTTACAGTAGGATTTAATCGGTCTACTGTCACATCCAGTTACAGTAGGCTTTAATCGGTCGACTGTCACATCCAGAGTTACAGTAGGCTTTAATCGGTCTACTGTCACATCCAGAGTTACAGTAGGCTTTAATCGGTCTACTGTCACATCCAGAGTTACAGTAGACTTTAATTGGTCTACTGTCACATCCAGAGTTACAGTAGGCTTTAATCGGTCTACTGTCACATCTAGAGTTACAGTAGGCTTTAATCGGTCTACTGTCACATCCAGTGTTACAGTAGGCTTTAATTGGTCGACTGTCACATCCAGAGTTACAGTAGGCTTTAATCGGTCTACTGTCACATCCAGAGTTACAGTAGGCTTTAATCGGTCTACTGTCACATCCAGAGTTACAGCTTTAATCGGTCTACTGTCACATCTAGAGTTACAGTAGGCTTTAATCGGTCTACTGTCACATCCAGAGTTACAGCTTTAATCGGTCTACTGTCACATCCAGTTACAGTAGGCTTTAATCGGTCGACTGTCACATCCAGAGTTACAGTAGGCTTTAATCGGTCTACTGTCACATCCAGAGTTACAGTAGGCTTTAATCGGTCTACTGTCACATCCAGAGTTACAGTAGGCTTTAATCGGTCTACTGTCACATCCAGAGTTACAGTTGGCTTTAATTGGTCTACTGTCACATCCAGAGTTACAGTTGGCTTTAATCGGTCCACTGTCACATCCAGAGTTACAGTAGGCTTTAATCGGTCTACTGTCACATCCAGAGTTACAGCTTTAATCGGTCTACTGTCACATCTAGAGTTACAGTAGGCTTTAATCGGTCTACCGTCACATCCAGAGTTACAGCTTTAATCGGTCTACTGTCACATCCAGAGTTACAGTAGGCTTTAATTGGTCTACTGTCACATCCAGAGTTACAGTAGGCTTTAATCGGTCTACTGTCACATCCAGAGTTACAGCTTTAATCGGTCTACTGTCACATCCAGAGTTACAGTAGGCTTTAAATCGGTCTACTGTCACATCCAGAGTTACAGTAGGCTTTAATCGGTCTACTGTCACATCTAGAGTTACAGTAGGCTGTAATAGGTCTACTGTCACATCCCGTTACAGCTTTAATCGGTCTACTGTCACATCCAGAGTTACAGCTTTAATCGGTCTACTGTCACATCCAGAGTTACTGTTGGCTTTAATCGGTCTACTGTCACATCCAGAGTTACAGTTGGCTTTAATTGGTCTACTGTCACATCCAGAGTTACAGTAGGCTTTAATCAGTCTACTATCACATCCAGAGTTACAGTAGGCTTTAATCGGTCTACTGTCACATCCAGAGTTACAGTAGGCTTTAATTGATCTACTGTCACATCCAGAGTTACAGTAGGCTTTAATTGGTCTACTGTCACATCCAGTGTTACAGTAGGCTTTAATTGGTCTACTGTCACATCTAGAGTTACAGTAGGCTTTAATCGGTCTACTGTCACATCTAGAGTTACAGCTTTAATCGGTCTACTGTCACATCCAGAGTTACAGTAGTTTTTAATCGGTCTACTGTCACATCCAGAGTTACAGTAGGCTTTAATCGGTCTACTGTCACATCCAGAGTTACAGCTTTAATCGGTCTACTGTCACATCTAGAGTTACAGTAGGCTTTAATCGGTCTACCGTCACATCCAAAGTTACAGCTTTAATCGGTCTACTGTCACATCCAGAGTTACAGTAGGCTTTAATTGGTCTACTGTCACATCCAGAGTTACAGTAGGCTTTAATCGGTCTACTGTCACATCTAGAGTTACAGTAGGATTTAATCGGTCTACTGTCACATCCAGTTACAGTAGGCTTTAATCGGTCGACTGTCACATCCAGAGTTACAGTAGGCTTTAATCGGTCTACTGTCACATCCAGAGTTACAGTAGGCTTTAATCGGTCTACTGTCACATCCAGAGTTACAGTAGACTTTAATTGGTCTACTGTCACATCCAGAGTTACAGTAGGCTTTAATCGGTCTACTGTCACATCTAGAGTTACAGTAGGCTTTAATCGGTCTACTGTCACATCCAGTGTTACAGTAGGCTTTAATTGGTCGACTGTCACATCCAGAGTTACAGTAGGCTTTAATCGGTCTACTGTCACATCCAGAGTTACAGTAGGCTTTAATCGGTCTACTGTCACATCCAGAGTTACAGCTTTAATCGGTCTACTGTCACATCTAGAGTTACAGTAGGCTTTAATCGGTCTACTGTCACATCCAGAGTTACAGCTTTAATCGGTCTACTGTCACATCCAGAGTTACAGTAGGCTTTAATTGGTCTACTGTCACATCCAGAGTTACAGTAGGCTTTAATCAGTAGGTCTACTGTCACATCCAGAGTTACAGTAGGCTTTAATCGGTCTACTGTCACATCCAGAGTTACAGTAGGCTTTAATCGGTCTACTGTCACATCCAGAGTTACAGTAGGCTTTAATCGGTCTACTGTCACATCCAGAGTTACAGTAGGCTTTAATCGGTCTACTGTCACATCCAGAGTTACAGTAGGCTTTAATCGGTCTACTGTCACATCCAGAGTTACAGTAGGCTTTAATCGGTCTACTGTCACATCCAGAGTTACAGGCTTTAATCGGTCTACTGTCACATCCAGAGTTACAGTAGGCTTTAATCGGTCTACTGTCACATCCAGAGTTACAGTAGGCTTTAATTGGTCTACTGTCACATCCAGAGTTACAGTAGGTTATCGGTCACTGTAACTTCCAGAGTTACAGGTCTACTGTCACATCAGAGTTACAGTAGGCTTTAATCGGTCTACCGTCACATCCAGAGTTACAGCTTTAATCGGTCTACTGTCACATCCAGAGTTACAGTAGGCTTTAATTGGTCTACTGTCACATCCAGAGTTACAGTAGGCTTTAATCGGTCTACTGTCACATATAGAGTTACAGTAGGCTGTAATAGGTCTACTGTCACATCCCGTTACAGCTTTAATCGGTCTACTGTCACATCCAGAGTTACAGCTTTACATAGGGTCTACTGTCACATCCAGAGTTACAGTAGGCTTTAATCGGTCTACTGTCACATCCAGAGTTACAGTAGGCTTTAATCGGTCTACTGTCACATCCAGAGTTACAGTAGGCTTTAATTGGTCTACTGTCACATCCAGAGTTACAGTAGGCTTTAATTGGTCTACTGTCACATCCAGTGTTACAGTAGGCTTTAATTGGTCTACTGTCATCATCCAGAGTTACAGCTTTAATCGGTCTACTGTCACATCCAGAGTTACAGTAGGCTTTAATCGGTCTACTGTCACATCCAGGCTTTAATCGGTCTACCGTCACCAGAGTTACAGCTTTAATCGGTCTACTGTCACATCTAGAGTTACAGTAGGCTTTAATCGGTCTACCGTCACATCCAGCTTTAATCGGTCTACTGTCACATCCAGAGTTACAGTAGGCTTTAATTGGTCTACTGTCACATCTACTGTCACATCCAGAGTTACAGTAGGCTTTAAGTCTACTGTCACATCCAGTTACAGTAGGCTTTAATCGGTCTACTGTCACATCCAGAGTTACAGTAGGCTTTAATCGGTCTACTGTCACATCCAGAGTTACAGTAGGCTTTAATCGGTCTACTGTCACATCCAGAGTTACAGTAGGCTTTAATCGGTCTACTGTCACATCCAGTGTTACAGTAGGCTTTAATCGGTCTACTGTCACATCCAGAGTTACAGTAGGCTTTAATCGGTCTACTGTCATCCAGAGTTACAGCTTTAATCGGTCTACTGTCACATCCAGAGTTACAGTAGGCTTTAAATCGGTCTACTGTCACATCCAGAGTTACAGCTTTAATTGGTCTACTGTCACATCCAGAGTTACAGTTGGCTTTAATTGGTCTACTGTCACATCCAGAGTTACAGTAGGCTTTAATCGGTCTACTGTCACATCCAGAGTTACAGCTTTAATTGGTCTACTGTCACATCCAGAGTTACAGTTGGCTTTAATTGGTCTACTGTCACATCCAGAGTTACAGCTTTAATCGGTCTACTGTCACATCCAGAGTTACAGTAGGCTTTAATCGGTCTACTGTCACATCCAGAGTTACAGTAGGCTTTAATCGGTCTACTGTCACATCCAGAGTTACAGCTTTAATTGGTCTACTGTCACATCCAGAGTTACAGTTGGCTTTAATTGGTCTACTGTCACATCCAGAGTTACAGTAGGCTTTAATCGGTCTACTGTCACATCCAGAGTTACAGCTTTAATTGGTCTACTGTCACATCAGAGTTACAGTTGGCTTTAATTGGTCTACTGTCACATCCAGAGTTACAGCTTTAATCGGTCTACTGTCACATCTAGAGTTACAGTAGGCTTTAATCGGTCTACTGTCACATCCAGAGTTACAGCTTTAATCGGTCTACTGTCACATCCAGTTACAGTAGGCTTTAATCGGTCGACTGTCACATCCAGAGTTACAGTAGGCTTTAATCGGTCTACTGTCACATCCAGAGTTACAGTAGGCTTTAATACTGTCGGTCTACTGTCACATCCAGAGTTACAGTAGGCTTTAATCGGTCTACTGTCACATCCAGAGTTACAGTTGGCTTTAATTGGTCTACTGTCACATCCAGAGTTACAGTTGGCTTTAATCGGTCCACTGTCACATCCAGAGTTACAGTAGGCTTTAATCGGTCTACTGTCACATCCAGAGTTACTGTTGGCTTTAATCGGTCTACTGTCACATCCAGAGTTACAGTTGGCTTTAATTGGTCTACTGTCACATCCAGAGTTACAGTAGGCTTTAATCAGTCTACTATCACATCCAGAGTTACAGTAGGCTTTAATCGGTCTACTGTCACATCCAGAGTTACAGTAGGCTTTAATTGATCTACTGTCACATCCAGAGTTACAGTAGGCTTTAATTGGTCTACTGTCACATCCAGTGTTACAGTAGGCTTTAATTGGTCTACTGTCACATCTAGAGTTACAGTAGGCTTTAATCGGTCTACTGTCACATCTAGAGTTACAGCTTTAATCGGTCTACTGTCACATCCAGAGTTACAGTAGTTTTTAATCGGTCTACTGTCACATCCAGAGTTACAGTAGGCTTTAATCGGTCTACTGTCACATCCAGAGTTACAGCTTTAATCGGTCTACTGTCACATCTAGAGTTACAGTAGGCTTTAATCGGTCTACCGTCACATCCAAAGTTACAGCTTTAATCGGTCTACTGTCACATCCAGAGTTACAGTAGGCTTTAATTGGTCTACTGTCACATCCAGAGTTACAGTAGGCTTTAATCGGTCTACTGTCACATCTAGAGTTACAGTAGGATTTAATCGGTCTACTGTCACATCCAGTTACAGTAGGCTTTAATCGGTCGACTGTCACATCCAGAGTTACAGTAGGCTTTAATCGGTCTACTGTCACATCCAGAGTTACAGTAGGCTTTAATCGGTCTACTGTCACATCCAGAGTTACAGTAGGCTTTAATCGGTCTACTGTCACATCCAGAGTTACAGTACGCTTTAATTGGTCTACTGTCACATCCAGAGTTACAGTAGGCTTTAATCGGTCTACTGTCACATCCAGAGTTACAGCTTTAATCGGTCTACTGTCACATCTAGAGTTACAGTAGGCTTTAATCGGTCTACCGTCACATCCAGAGTTACAGCTTTAATCGGTCTACTGTCACATCCAGAGTTACAGTAGGCTTTAATTGGTCTACTGTCACATCCAGAGTTACAGTAGGCTTTAATCGGTCTACTGTCACATATAGAGTTACAGTAGGCTGTAATAGGTCTACTGTCACATCCCGTTACAGCTTTAATCGGTCTACTGTCACATCCAGAGTTACAGCTTTAATCGGTCTACTGTCACATCCAGAGTTACAGTAGGCTTTAATCAGTCTACTATCACATCCAGAGTTACAGTAGGCTTTAATCGGTCTACTGTCACATCCAGAGTTACAGTAGGCTTTAATTGATCTACTGTCACATCCAGAGTTACAGTTGGCTTTAATTGGTCTACTGTCACATCCAGTGTTACAGTAGGCTTTAATTGGTCTACTGTCACATCTAGAGTTACAGTAGGCTTTAATCGGTCTACTGTCACATCTAGAGTTACAGCTTTAATCGGTCTACTGTCACATCCAGAGTTACAGTAGGCTTTAATCGGTCTACTGTCACATCCAGAGTTACAGTAGGCTTTAATCGGTCTACTGTCACATCCAGAGTTACAGCTTTAATCGGTCTACTGTCACATCTAGAGTTACAGTAGGCTTTAATCGGTCTACCGTCACATCCAGAGTTACAGCTTTAATCGGTCTACTGTCACATCCAGAGTTACAGTAGGCTTTAATTGGTCTACTGTCACATCCAGAGTTACAGTAGGCTTTAATCGGTCTACTGTCACATCTAGAGTTACAGTAGGCTTTAATCGGTCTACTGTCACATCCAGTGTTACAGTAGGCTTTAATTGGTCGACTGTCACATCCAGAGTTACAATAGGCTTTAATCGGTCTACTGTCACATCCAGAGTTACAGTAGGCTTTAATCGGTCTACTGTCACATCCAGAGTTACAGCTTTAATCGGTCTACTGTCACATCCAGAGTTACAGCTTTAATCGGTCTACTGTCACATCCAGAGTTACAGTAGGCTTTAATTGGTCTACTGTCACATCCAGAGTTACATTAGGCTTTAATCGGTCTACTGTCACATCTAGAGTTACAGTAGGCTTTAATCGGTCTACTGTCACATCCAGTTACAGTAGGCTTTAATCGGTCGACTGTCACATCCAGAGTTACAGTAGGCTTTAATCGGTCTACTGTCACATCCAGAGTTACAGTAGGCTTTAATCGGTCTACTGTCACATCCAGAGTTACAGCTTAAATCGGTCTATTGTCACATCCAGAGTTACAGTAGGCTTTAAATCGGTCTACTGTCACATCCAGAGTTACAGTAGGCTTTAATCGGTCTACTGTCACATCTAGAGTTACAGTAGGCTTTAATCGGTCTACTGTCACATCCAGAGTTACAGCTTTAATTGGTCTACTGTCACATCCAGAGTTACAGTTGGCTTTAATTGGTCTACTGTCACATCCAGAGTTACAGTAGGCTTTAATCGGTCTACTGTCACATCCAGAGTTACAGCTTTAATCGGTCTACTGTCACATCTAGAGTTACAGTAGGCTTTAATCGGTCTACTGTCACATCCAGAGTTACAGCTTTAATCGGTCTACTGTCACATCCAGAGTTACAGTAGGCTTTAAATCGGTCTACTGTCACATCCAGAGTTACAGTAGGCTTTAATCGGTCTACTGTCACATCTAGAGTTACAGTAGGCTTTAATCGGTCTACCGTCACATCCAGAGTTACAGCTTTAATCGGTCTACTGTCACATCCAGAGTTACAGTAGGCTTTAATTGGTCTACTGTCACATCCAGAGTTACAGTAGGCTTTAATCGGTCTACTGTCACATCCAGAGTTACAGCTTTAATCGGTCTACTGTCACATCCAGAGTTACAGTAGGCTTTAAATCGGTCTACTGTCACATCCAGAGTTACAGTAGGCTTTAATCGGTCTACTGTCACATCTAGAGTTACAGTAGGCTGTAATAGGTCTACTGTCACATCCCGTTACAGCTTTAATCGGTCTACTGTCACATCCAGAGTTACAGCTTTAATCGGTCTACTGTCACATCCAGAGTTACTGTTGGCTTTAATCGGTCTACTGTCACATCCAGAGTTACAGTTGGCTTTAATTGGTCTACTGTCACATCCAGAGTTACAGTAGGCTTTAATCAGTCTACTATCACATCCAGAGTTACAGTAGGCTTTAATCGGTCTACTGTCACATCCAGAGTTACAGTAGGCTTTAATTGATCTACTGTCACATCCAGAGTTACAGTAGGCTTTAATTGGTCTACTGTCACATCCAGTGTTACAGTAGGCTTTAATTGGTCTACTGTCACATCTAGAGTTACAGTAGGCTTTAATCGGTCTACTGTCACATCTAGAGTTACAGCTTTAATCGGTCTACTGTCACATCCAGAGTTACAGTAGTTTTTAATCGGTCTACTGTCACATCCAGAGTTACAGTAGGCTTTAATCGGTCTACTGTCACATCCAGAGTTACAGCTTTAATCGGTCTACTGTCACATCTAGAGTTACAGTAGGCTTTAATCGGTCTACCGTCACATCCAAAGTTACAGCTTTAATCGGTCTACTGTCACATCCAGAGTTACAGTAGGCTTTAATTGGTCTACTGTCACATCCAGAGTTACAGTAGGCTTTAATCGGTCTACTGTCACATCTAGAGTTACAGTAGGATTTAATCGGTCTACTGTCACATCCAGTTACAGTAGGCTTTAATCGGTCGACTGTCACATCCAGAGTTACAGTAGGCTTTAATCGGTCTACTGTCACATCCAGAGTTACAGTAGGCTTTAATCGGTCTACTGTCACATCCAGAGTTACAGTAGGCTTTAATCGGTCTACTGTCACATCCAGAGTTACAGTACGCTTTAATTGGTCTACTGTCACATCCAGAGTTACAGTAGGCTTTAATCGGTCTACTGTCACATCCAGAGTTACAGCTTTAATCGGTCTACTGTCACATCTAGAGTTACAGTAGGCTTTAATCGGTCTACCGTCACATCCAGAGTTACAGCTTTAATCGGTCTACTGTCACATCCAGAGTTACAGTAGGCTTTAATTGGTCTACTGTCACATCCAGAGTTACAGTAGGCTTTAATCGGTCTACTGTCACATATAGAGTTACAGTAGGCTGTAATAGGTCTACTGTCACATCCCGTTACAGCTTTAATCGGTCTACTGTCACATCCAGAGTTACAGCTTTAATCGGTCTACTGTCACATCCAGAGTTACAGTAGGCTTTAATCAGTCTACTATCACATCCAGAGTTACAGTAGGCTTTAATCGGTCTACTGTCACATCCAGAGTTACAGTAGGCTTTAATTGATCTACTGTCACATCCAGAGTTACAGTAGGCTTTAATTGGTCTACTGTCACATCCAGTGTTACAGTAGGCTTTAATTGGTCTACTGTCACATCTAGAGTTACAGTAGGCTTTAATCGGTCTACTGTCACATCTAGAGTTACAGCTTTAATCGGTCTACTGTCACATCCAGAGTTACAGTAGGCTTTAATCGGTCTACTGTCACATCCAGAGTTACAGTAGGCTTTAATCGGTCTACTGTCACATCCAGAGTTACAGCTTTAATCGGTCTACTGTCACATCTAGAGTTACAGTAGGCTTTAATCGGTCTACCGTCACATCCAGAGTTACAGCTTTAATCGGTCTACTGTCACATCCAGAGTTACAGTAGGCTTTAATTGGTCTACTGTCACATCCAGAGTTACAGTAGGCTTTAATCGGTCTACTGTCACATCTAGAGTTACAGTAGACTTTAATCGGTCTACTGTCACATCCAGTGTTACAGTAGGCTTTAATTGGTCGACTGTCACATCCAGAGTTACAGTAGGCTTTAATCGGTCTACTGTCACATCCAGAGTTACAGTAGGCTTTAATCGGTCTACTGTCACATCCAGAGTTACAGCTTTAATCGGTCTACTGTCACATCTAGAGTTACAGTAGGCTTTAATCGGTCTACTGTCACATCCAGAGTTACAGCTTTAATCGGTCTACTGTCACATCCAGAGTTACAGTAGGCTTTAATTGGTCTACTGTCACATCCAGAGTTACATTAGGCTTTAATCGGTCTACTGTCACATCTAGAGTTACAGTAGGCTTTAATCGGTCTACTGTCACATCCAGTTACAGTAGGCTTTAATCGGTCGACTGTCACATCCAGAGTTACAGTAGGCTTTAATCGGTCTACTGTCACATCCAGAGTTACAGTAGGCTTTAATCGGTCTACTGTCACATCCAGAGTTACAGCTTAAATCGGTCTACTGTCACATCCAGAGTTACAGTAGGCTTTAAATCGGTCTACTGTCACATCCAGAGTTACAGTAGGCTTTAATCGGTCTACTGTCACATCTAGAGTTACAGTAGGCTTTAATCGGTCTACTGTCACATCCAGAGTTACAGCTTTAATTGGTCTACTGTCACATCCAGAGTTACAGTTGGCTTTAATTGGTCTACTGTCACATCCAGAGTTACAGTAGGCTTTAATCGGTCTACTGTCACATCCAGAGTTACAGCTTTAATCGGTCTACTGTCACATCTAGAGTTACAGTAGGCTTTAATCGGTCTACTGTCACATCCAGAGTTACAGCTTTAATCGGTCTACTGTCACATCCAGAGTTACAGTAGGCTTTAAATCGGTCTACTGTCACATCCAGAGTTACAGTAGGCTTTAATCGGTCTACTGTCACATCTAGAGTTACAGTAGGCTTTAATAGGTCTACTGTCACATCCCGTTACAGCTTTAATCGGTCTACTGTCACATCCAGAGTTACAGCTTTAATCGGTCTACTGTCACATCCAGAGTTACAGTAGGCTTTAATTGGTCTCCTGTCACATCCAGAGTTACAGTAGGCTTTAATCAGTCTACTATCACATCCAGAGTTACAGTAGGCTTTAATCGGTCTACTGTCACATCCAGAGTTACAGTAGGCTTTAATTGATCTACTGTCACATCCAGAGTTACAGTAGGCTTTAATTGGTCTACTGTCACATCCAGAGTTACAGTAGGCTTTAATCGGTCTACTGTCACATCTAGAGTTACAGTAGGCTTTAATCCGTCTACTGTCACATCCAGAGTTACAGTAGGCTTTAATCGGTCTACTGTCACATCCAGAGTTACAGTTGGCTTTAATCGGTCTACTGTCACATCCAGAGTTACAGTAGGCTTTAATAGGTCTACTGTCACATCCAGAGTTACAGCTTTAATCGGTCTACTGTCACATCTAGAGTTACAGTAGGCTTTAATAGGTCTACTGTCACATCCAGAGTTACAGCTTTAATCGGTCTACTGTCACATCTAGAGTTACAGTAGGCTTTAATCGGTCTACTGTCACATCCAGAGTTACAGTAGGCTTTAATCGGTCTACTGTTAAATAAATTTAAATTAAAAGATAAGGACATTCCAGGCATTTCATTCTAGTCCCACAAAAAAAACGCAAATATGCAAAAAATCCTCCCTCTGTCACTCAGAAACATAATGCGTCTGCCTGGCAGCTGGAACTCTCTGCCTGAGCTGTTGCATGTTAATGCTACCTGCTCTCCCACTCTGGAGCAGGAGCCAACAGTACCAGCTCTCCCACTCTGGAGCAGGAGCCAACAGTACCAGCTCTCCCACTCTGGAGCAGGAGCCAACAGTACCAGCTCTCCCACTCTGGACCAGGAGCCAACAGTACCAGCTCTCCCACTCTGGACCAGGAGCCAACAGTACCAGCTCTCCCACTCTGGACCAGGAGCCAACAGTTCCAGCTCTCCCACTCTGGACCAGGAGCCAACAGTTCCAGCTCTCCCACTCTGGACCAGGAGCCAACAGTACCAGCTCAGAGAGCCACAACAGAGATCTTTAAATAGCTATAGAAGAATGGATTCTCTTTTCAATGCTAGTTAAGGATACTATAGGCCTAGATATCACGTTGGATTTATTTACTACAAACAGGTAATACGTGTTTTTAATTCTGGTGTCGCTCTGCAAGCAGAAGCTTGTTAGCTAACACACCTACACCACCCGATGCTACAGGAAGGCCATAAAGATCATCAAGGACATCAACCACCCGAGCCACTGCCTGTTCACCCCGCTGTCATCCAGAAGGCGAGGTCAGTACAGGTGCATCAAAGCTGGGACCGAGAGACTGAAAAACAGCTTCTATCTCAAGGCCATCAGACTGTTAAACAGCCACCACTAACATTGAGTGGCTACTGCCAACACACTGTCAATGACACTGACTCTACTCCAGCCACTTTAATCATGGGAATTGATGGGAAATGATGTAAATATATCACTAGCCACTTTAAACAATGCTACCTTATATAATGTTACTTACCCTACATTGTTCATCTCATATGCATACGTTGATACTGTACTCTATATCATCGACTGCATCCTTATGTAATACATGTATCACTAGCCACTTTAACTATGCCACTTGGTTTACATACTCATCTCATATGTATATACTGTACTCGATATCATCTACTGTATCTTGCCTATGCTGCTCTGTACCATCACTCATTCATATATCCTTATGTACATATTCTTTATCCCCTTACACTGTGTATAAGACAGTAGTTTTTTTTGGAATTGTTAGTTAGATTACTTGCTCGTTATTACTGCATTGTCGGAACTAGAAGCACAAGCATTTCGCTACACTCGCATTAACATCTGCTAACCATGTGTATGTGACAAATAAAATTTGATTTGATTTGATTTGATTTTAAATAGATTAAAAGGACATCCAGAGTTACAGTAGGCTTTAATTGGTCTACTGTCACATCCAGAGTTACAGCTTTAATTGGTCTACTGTCACATCCAGTGTTACAGTAGGCTTTAATTGGTCTACTGTCACATCTAGAGTTACAGTAGGCTTTAATCGGTCTACTGTCACATCTAGAGTTACAGCTTTAATCGGTCTACTGTCACATCCAGAGTTACAGTAGGCTTTAATCGGTCTACTGTCACATCCAGAGTTACAGTAGGCTTTAATCGGTCTACTGTCACATCCAGAGTTACAGCTTTAATCGGTCTACTGTCACATCTAGAGTTACAGTAGGCTTTAATCGGTCTACTGTCACATCCAGAGTTACAGTAGGCTTTAATCGGTCTACTGTCACATCCAGAGTTACAGTAGGCTTTAATCGGTCTACTGTCACATCCAGTGTTACAGTAGGCTTTAATCGGTCTACTGTCACATCCAGAGTTACAGTTGGCTTTAATCGGTTCACTGTCACATCCAGAGTTACAGTAGGCTTTAATCGGTCTACTGTCACATCCAGAGTTACAGCTTTAATCGGTCTACTGTCACATCTAGAGTTACAGTAGGCTTTAATCGGTCTACTGTCACATCCAGAGTTACAGCTTTAATCGGTCTACTGTCACATCCAGAGTTACAGTAGGCTTTAATTGGTCTACTGTCACATCCAGAGTTACAGTAGGCTTTAATCGGTCTACTGTCACATCCAGAGTTACAGCTTTAATCGGTCTACTGTCACATCCAGAGTTACAGTAGGCTTTAAATCGGTCTACTGTCACATCCAGAGTTACAGTAGGCTTTAATCGGTCTACTGTCACATCTAGAGTTACAGTAGGCTGTAATAGGTCTACTGTCACATCCCGTTACAGCTTTAATCGGTCTACTGTCACATCCAGAGTTACAGCTTTAATCGGTCTACTGTCACATCCAGAGTTACAGTTGGCTTTAATTGGTCTCCTGTCACATCCAGAGTTACAGTAGGCTTTAATCAGTCTACTATCACATCCAGAGTTACAGTAGGCTTTAATCGGTCTACTGTCACATCCAGAGTTACAGTAGGCTTTAATTGATCTACTGTCACATCCAGAGTTACAGTAGGCTTTAATTGGTCTACTGTCACACCCAGTGTTACAGTAGGCTTTAATTGGTCTACTGTCACATCTAGAGTTACAGTAGGCTTTAATCGGTCTACTGTCACATCTAGAGTTACAGCTTTAATCGGTCTACTGTCACATCCAGAGTTACAGTAGGCTTTAATCGGTCTACTGTCACATCCAGAGTTACAGTAGGCTTTAATCGGTCTACTGTCACATCCAGAGTTACAGCTTTAATCGGTCTACTGTCACATCTAGAGTTACAGTAGGCTTTAATCGGTCTACTGTCACATCTAGAGTTACAGTAGGCTTTAATCGGTCTACTGTCACATCCAGAGTTACAGCTTTAATCGGTCTACTGTCACATCCAGAGTTACAGTAGGCTTTAATCGGTCTACTGTCACATCCAGTGTTACAGTAGGCTTTAATCGGTCTACTGTCACATCCAGAGTTACAGTTGGCTTTAATCGGTCCACTGTCACATCCAGAGTTACAGTAGGCTTTAATCGGTCTACTGTCACATCCAGAGTTACAGCTTTAATCGGTCTACTGTCACATCTAGAGTTACAGTAGGCTTTAATCGGTCTACCGTCACATCCAGAGTTACAGCTTTAATCGGTCTACTGTCACATCCAGAGTTACAGTAGGCTTTAATTGGTCTACTGTCACATCCAGAGTTACAGTAGGCTTTAATCGGTCTACTGTCACATCCAGAGTTACAGCTTTAATCGGTCTACTGTCACATCCAGAGTTACAGTAGGCTTTAAATCGGTCTACTGTCACATCCAGAGTTACAGTAGGCTTTAATCGGTCTACTGTCACATCTAGAGTTACAGTAGGCTGAAATAGGTCTACTGTCACATCCCGTTACAGCTTTAATCGGTCTACTGTCACATCCAGAGTTACAGCTTTAATCGGTCTACTGTCACATCCAGAGTTACAGTTGGCTTTAATTGGTCTCCTGTCACATCCAGAGTTACAGTAGGCTTTAATCAGTCTACTATCACATCCAGAGTTACAGTAGGCTTTAATCGGTCTACTGTCACATCCAGAGTTACAGTAGGCTTTAATTGATCTACTGTCACATCCAGAGTTACAGTAGGCTTTAATTGGTCTACTGTCACATCCAGTGTTACAGTAGGCTTTAATTGGTCTACTGTCACATCTAGAGTTACAGTAGGCTTTAATCGGTCTACTGTCACATCTAGAGTTACAGCTTTAATCGGTCTACTGTCACATCCAGAGTTACAGTAGGCTTTAATCGGTCTACTGTCACATCCAGAGTTACAGTAGGCTTTAATCGGTCTACTGTCACATCCAGAGTTACAGCTTTAATCGGTCTACTGTCACATCTAGAGTTACAGTAGGCTTTAATCGGTCTACTGTCACATCCAGAGTTACAGCTTTAATCGGTCTACTGTCACATCTAGAGTTACAGTAGGCTTTAATCGGTCTACTGTCACATCTAGAGTTACAGTAGGCTTTAATCGGTCTACTGTCACATCCAGAGTTACAGCTTTAATTGGTCTACTGTCACATCCAGAGTTACAGTTGGCTTTAATTGGTCTACTGTCACATCCAGAGTTACAGTAGGCTTTAATCGGTCTACTGTCACATCCAGAGTTACAGCTTTAATCGGTCTACTGTCACATCTAGAGTTACAGTAGGCTTTAATCGGTCTACTGTCACATCCAGAGTTACAGCTTTAATCGGTCTACTGTCACATCCAGAGTTACAGTAGGCTTTAAATCGGTCTACTGTCACATCCAGAGTTACAGTAGGCTTTAATCGGTCTACTGTCACATCTAGAGTTACAGTAGGCTTTAATAGGTCTACTGTCACATCCCGTTACAGCTTTAATCGGTCTACTGTCACATCCAGAGTTACAGCTTTAATCGGTCTACTGTCACATCCAGAGTTACAGTTGGCTTTAATTGGTCTCCTGTCACATCCAGAGTTACAGTAGGCTTTAATCAGTCTACTATCACATCCAGAGTTACAGTAGGCTTTAATCGGTCTACTGTCACATCCAGAGTTACAGTAGGCTTTAATTGATCTACTGTCACATCCAGAGTTACAGTAGGCTTTAATTGGTCTACTGTCACATCCAGAGTTACAGTAGGCTTTAATCGGTCTACTGTCACATCTAGAGTTACAGTAGGCTTTAATCCGTCTACTGTCACATCCAGAGTTACAGTAGGCTTTAATCGGTCTACTGTCACATCCAGAGTTACAGTTGGCTTTAATCGGTCTACTGTCACATCCAGAGTTACAGTAGGCTTTAATCGGTCTACTGTCACATCTAGAGTTACAGTAGGCTTTAATAGGTCTACTGTCACATCCAGAGTTACAGCTTTAATCGGTCTACTGTCACATCTAGAGTTACAGTAGGCTTTAATCGGTCTACTGTCACATCCAGAGTTACAGTAGGCTTTAATCGGTCTACTGTTAAATAAAGTTAAATTAAAAGATAAGGACATTCCAGGCATTTCATTCTAGTCCCACAAAAAAAAAACGCAAATATGCAAAAATCCTCCCTCTGTCACTCAGAAACATAATGCGTCTGCCTGGCAGCTGGAACTCTCTGCCTGAGCTGTTGCATGTTAATGCTTCCTGCTCTCCCACTCTGGAGCAGGAGCCAACAGTACCAGCTCTCCCACTCTGGAGCAGGAGCCAACAGTACCAGCTCTCCCACTTTGGAGCAGGAGCCAACAGTACCAGCTCTCCCACTCTGGAGCAGGAGCCAACAGTACCAGCTCTCCCACTCTGGAGCAGGAGCCAACAGTACCTGCTCTCCCACTCTGGACCAGGAGCCAACAGTACCTGCTCTCCCACTCTGGACCAGGAGCCAACAGTACCAGCTCTCCCACTCTGGAGCAGGAGCCAACAGTACCAGCTCTCCCACTCTGGACCAGGAGCCAACAGTACCTGCTCTCCCATTCTGGACCAGGAGCCAACAGTACCTGCTCTCCCACTCTGGAGCAGGAGCCAACAGTACCTGCTCTCCCACTCTGGACCAGGAGCCAACAGTACCAGCTCTCCCACTCTGGACCAGGAGCCAACAGTACCTGCTCTCCCACTCTGGAGCAGGAGCCAACAGTACCAGCTCTCCCACTCTGGACCAGGAGCCAACAGTACCAGCTCTCCCACTCTGGACCAGGAGCCAACAGTACCTGCTCTCCCACTCTGGAGCAGGAGCCAACAGTACCAGCTCTCCCACTCTGGAGCAGGAGCCAACAGTACCAGCTCTCCCACTCTGGACCAGGAGCCAACAGTACCAGCTCTCCCACTCTGGAGCAGGAGCCAACAGTACCAGCTCTCCCACTCTGGAGCAGGAGCCAACAGTACCAGCTCTCCCACTCTGGACCAGGAGCCAACAGTACCAGCTCTCCCACTCTGGACCAGGAGCCAACAGTACCAGCTCTCCCACTCTGGACCAGGAGCCAACAGTTCCAGCTCTCCCACTCTGGACCAGGAGCCAACAGTTCCAGCTCTCCCACTCTGGACCAGGAGCCAACAGTTCCAGCTCTCCCACTCTGGACCAGGAGCCAACAGTACCAGCTCAGAGAGCCACAACAGAGATCTTTAAATAGCTATAGAAGAATGGATTCTCTTTTCAATGCTAGTTAAGGATACTATAGGCCTAGATATCACGTTGGATTTATTTACTACAAACAGGTAATACGTGTTTTTAATTCTGGTGTCGCTCTGCAAGCAGAAGCTTGTTAGCTAAATAGATTAAAAGGACATTCAGAGTTCCTCCATAAAAGCCGCTCCTCCTCCTCCTATAATTGTGTGGACTTAAATCAGATAGTGCATGTCACAACAAGATGCCCAGCGCTTCAAGCCTCTTCCTCAACCCTCTCTGGCTCTCTCCCCACCTGCAAAATTTCACTCACATCTTGCGGCATCGGCAACACTTGTCTCTCCATCACGCATGTGAACAACTATATTGCCTGCTCTGTCCTCACTGATTGGTCTAAACAACTATCTTGCCTGCTCTGTCCTCACTGATTGGTCTAAACAACTATCTTGCCTGCTCTGTCCTCACTGATTGGTCTAAACAACTATCTTGCCTGCTCTGTCCTCACTGATTGGTCTAAACAACGATCTTGCCTGCTCTGTCCACACTGATTGGTCTAAACAACGATCTTGCCTGCTCTGTCCTCACTGATTGGTCTAAACAACGATCTTGCCTGCTCTGTCCACACTGATTGGTCTAAACAACGATATTGCCTGCTCTGTCCTCACTGATTGGTCTAAACAACGATCTTGCCTGCTCTGTCCACACTGATTGGTCTAAACAACGATCTTGCCTGCTCTGTCCTCACTGATTGGTCTAAACAACGATCTTGCCTGCTCTGTCCACACTGATTGGTCTAAACAACGATCTTGCCTGCTCTGTCCTCACTGATTGGTCTAAACAACTATCTTGCCTGCTCTGTCCTCACTGATTGGTCTAAACAACGATCTTGCCTGCTCTGTCCACACTGATTGGTCTAAACAGCGATCTTGCCTGCTCTGTCCTCACTGATTGGTCTAAACAACGATCTTGCCTGCTCTGTCCTCACTGATTGGTCTAAACAACGATCTTGCCTGCTCTGTCCTCACTGATTGGTCTAAACAACGATCTTGCCTGCTCTGTCCTCACTGATTGGTGAAGTCATTTAATGAGCTCAATGTAAACAGTTGATTTCACCAGTTGAAAAAGGAACAGGAAAGGAACCGGTCCTCGTCTTGGTTTGAACCGGTCCTCGTCTTGGTTTGAACCGGTCCTCGTCTTGGTTTGAACCGGTCCTTGTCTTGGTTTGAACCGGTTCAGAACGTTATTTTGCCTGTCGGAAACAGTGGAACAGAATGTTTTTAAAAAAACGGTTCTGATCAGAACAAAACAAACGGAAAATAATGTTGGTTCTAACCCCTTGTAACGAGTCAGTCATCAGTACACACCATTGAAGTGGAATAGTGTGGACATTATAATCCTAACCTCAGTGGTTCTGGGGATGGGTACAATATAGATGGACGGAGAGAGAGGAAGCTTGATTAAACCTTGATTAAATCATTGCTCTACCTGTCCTAGAATAATATTTTAAATTAATGAGCCTATTCATCATTTCCTGATTCCACCTGTCATTACATCATCATAGGGCCATAGGGTCAAAGCCGCTGATGTAGAAAGAGATTCTCTTTATATTCATCAGAGTTAGGTCACAAAAATTCAGAGCTGGTAACACCATGCAATACAGGATTCATTTAAGAAAGATGTTACTATTTTCCAAGTCACCTTCCCAGCATACAGCTGTGCACTCTGATGACGTCAGTTGTCGTATTTGACGTACATGATTACCATTGTGTGTTTCTACAGGAATTATTATTCAGCACCTGGGATTTGAACTCATAACCTCTTGGTTCACGGCAGTCCGTTCCTCCTTTCTTCTTCCTGCCACCATGCCTGTGTCAAAGACTGATGTCACCTGTATTCCTACACTTTGCACTTCGGAGTAGATCAAAGCTCTGTTCATAAAAGTAAAGTACACTCAAGCAAAACTATTTTATTTGTCATAAAACATTTAAAATAAGTCAATAAGTAACTCAAATCGATGGTGAGAAAATAGTTAGATTAATTGATTACTGACAGACGTGGTGTCGTAGCAGGAAGAACGGAACGCCTTGAACCAAGAGGTTGTGAGATCAAATCCCAGGTGAGGACAAGTTGAATAATAATTACTGTAGAAATGTAATCGTGTACATCAACGTGTGTCAAATATGTACGTTGAAAACATTCTAAGTTGGAGGCAAGTTTGGGCCAACTACACATTTTGAGTTCAGATAACACTTTGAACAAAAAAAGGCTGTGGAATAATTATTCGTAAAATCAACCAGATTTGTTTTTACAGTGTGTGTGTGTGTGTGTGTGTGTGTGTGTGTGAGGAGCGGGATGTGGGTCACACAAGACAGCTCTGTAAAGCACCAACCATTGGACTCTGTTACACCTCATCTGCCACTGTATCAGGTGGTGATGACAGAGTACTGTAGCAGTGGATCAGGTGGTGATGACAGCGTACTGTAGCAGTGTATCAGGTGGTGATGACAGTGTATCATGTGGTGATGGCAGCGTACTGTAACAGTGGATCAGGTGGTGATGACAGCGTACTGTAGCAGTGTATCAGGTGGTGATGACAGAGTACTGTAACAGTGGATCAGGTGGTGATGCCAGAGTACTGTAACAGTGGATCAGGTGGTGATGACAGCGTACTGTAGCAGTGTATCAGGTGGTGATGACAGTGTATCATGTGGTGATGGCAGCGTACTGTAACAGTGGATCAGGTGGTGATGACAGCGTACTGTAGCAGTGTATCAGGTGGTGATGACAGTGTACTGTAACAGTGTATCAGGTGGTGATGACAGTGTATCATGTGGTGATGGCAGCGTACTGTAGCAGTGTATCAGGTGGTGATGACAGTGTATCAGGTGGTGATGACAGCGTACTGTAGCAGTGTATCAGGTGGTGATGACAGCGTACTGTAACAGTGTATCAGGTGGTGATGACAGTGTATCATGTGGTGATGACAGCGTACTGTAACAGTGTATCAGGTGGTGATGACAGTGTATCATGTGGTGATGACAGCATACTGTAACAGTGTATCAGGTGGTGATTACAACATTGCAGTCTCTGGCAGGCTGGGATGACAGTTTTTGTCTGTTATCATCTGGTCTGTCCAGCCCGCTGGCGCCCCCACCACTACACTCAGGGAGAGATGCTGTCCTGGCTGGGGGAGATGCTGTCCTGGCTGGGGGAGATGAGATGCTGTCCTGGCTGGGGGTGATGCTGTTCTGGCTGGGGTGAGGTGATGTCCTGGCTGGGGGAGATGCTGTTCTGGATGGGGGAGATGCTGTCCTGGCTGGGGGAGATGCTGTCCTGGCTGGGGGAGATGCTGTCCTGGCTGGGGGAGATGTTGTCCTGACTGGGGAGATGCTTTCCTGGCTGGGGGAGATGCTGTTCTGGCTGGTGACCTGACAGGGGTGAGGTGATGTTCTGGCTGGGGGAGATTATGTCCTGGCTGGGGAGACATGCTGTCCTGGCTGGGGGAGATGCTGTCCTGGCTGGGGAGAGGTGATGTCCTGGCTGGGGAGAGATGCTGTCCTGGCTGGGGAGAGATGCTGTCCTGGCTGGGGAGAGATGCTGTCCTGGCTGGGGGAGATGCTGTTCTGGCTGGGGGAGATGCTGTCCTGGCTGGGGGAGATGCTGTCCTGGCTGGGGGAGATGCTGTCCTGGCTGGGGAGATGCTGTCCTGGCTGGGGAGATGCTGTCCTGGCTGGGGGCGATGCTGTCCTGGCTGGGGGAGATGCTGTTCTGGCTGGTGACCTGACAGGGGTGAGGTGATGTTCTGGCTGGGGGAGATGCTGTCCTGGCTGGGGAGAGATGCTGTCCTGGCTGGGGGGAGATGCTGTTCTGGCTGGGGTGAGGTGATGTCCTGGCTGGGGAGAGGTGATGTCCTGGCTGGGGAGAGATGCTGTCCTGGCTGGGGAGAGATGCTGTCCTGGCTGGGGAGAGATGCTGTCCTGGCTGGGGGAGATGCTGTCCTGGCTGGGGGAGATGCTGTCCTGGCTGGGGGAGATGCTGTCCTGGCTGGGGGGAGATGCTGTCCTGGCTGGGGGAGATGCTGTCCTGGCTGGGGGAGATGCTGTCCTGGCTGGGGGCGATGCTGTCCTGGCTGGGGGAGATGCTGTCCTGGCTGGGGGAGATGCTGTCCTGGCTGGGGGCGATGCTGTCCTGGCTGGGGGAGATGCTGTTCTGGCTGGTGACCTGACAGGGGTGAGGTGATGTTCTGGCTGGGGGAGATGCTGTCCTGGCTGGGGAGAGATGCTGTCCTGGCTGGGGAGAGATGCTGTCCTGGCTGGGGGAGATGCTGTTCTGGCTGGGGTGAGGTGATGTCCTGGCTGGGGAGAGGTGATGTCCTGGCTGGGGAGAGATGCTGTCCTGGCTGGGGAGAGATGCTGTCCTGGCTGGGGAGAGATGCTGTCCTGGCTGGGGATCTGACAGGGGTGAGGTGCCACTATACAGGCACTGACAGGGACAACACAGACACCTCTAGAAGACTGCTGTAGCTGGTTGAGAGAGAATGAGAGTGTGAGAGGAAGATAGAGAGATAGATAGAGAGAGAGACTTAAAGGGTGTTTGGAGAGTGAGAGAGGAAGATAAAGAGATAGATAGAGAGAGAGACTTAAAGGGTGTTTGGAGATTTTCAAAAGCTTTTAACTACCACACTGATGGCACCCGTAGCCCCGGTAGAACAGGGACTTCAGGGAGTTGCTTTTTCCTTGCGGTAGTGCAATCCAAAATACATTTAGCTGTAAAGCTAATGAGAGACAAATATAACTGCAGGAAACATCTGAGTAGAGCATCTGCTGCCGGTTTCAGGGGAACGAGTCCAGTCCCTCACAGAGCCATGTATAGATACAGCCCATGTCCCTCCAGATGCACCAAGCCTGCTGGAGGCCCGTCGGCTGATTGGCCGGCACGGTGGCACCCTCTCCCTGATTGGCCCGGCACGGTGGTACCCTCTCCCTGATTGGCCCGGCACGGTGGTACTCTCTCCCTGATGGGTTGTTGTGCAGCTGGGTTCCATTAACACTCCTTTCTGCTGATTCAGCTGAAACTTTATTTGAGACAAAGCAGCATGCGCTTCCCATTGAGCAACAGTGACCTGTACAGTACATCTGTGGGTGCTTGGTACACTGCTGGAGATGTTAAACCTCACGAACATACAGAGGCAGCTATCGAGGACAGTGAAGAGTGACCGACAGGTGACAGTCAGCTGGGATAGCAACCACACAGCAGAAGGACTCCAAAATAGCACCCTATTCCCTATAAAGTGCACTACTTTAGACCCCTATGGGTCCTGGTGGGTCCTTCCGTTTGATCCAGATTCACTGGCTACCTCTTTCAGCTGCTTGACAAACTGCTCTGACGGTCTGCCGCAGAGCCTGTCCATGGATTCCAAGTTCTTTCAGCAACCTGATGGTGGAAGAAGCCACGAATCCTCTGCATCCCACTTCAACTGGCCAGACTTTTGCATTCCAGCCACGCTGAGTTGCATCTGCTGCCAACTCTGTGGAACACAGTTTCTTACGCTCGTAGGCCTCTTCAACAGAGTTTTCCCACGGGACTGTGAGCTCTATGATGTACACAGCCTTTCGTGAAGGGGACCAGAGTACCATGTCTGGCCTAAGATTGGTAGAAGCAATCTCAGGTGGACAAATGAGTTGCTGGCCAATATCGACAAGCATCTTCCAGTCCCGGGCCATGGCTAGGTGTCCAGTTTCTGGCTTCGTAGGAGGATGCTTGGGCCTTTTCTGTCTCTCACGAATGAATGTTGTTGTTTTGATGGGATTGCTTGTTTTTGGAGGTAATGAATTGGTTGCATATGAAATGAGTAAAACAGCATGTAAACATTATTAAGGACTAGAATACAGTATATACATATGAAATGAGTAAAACAGCATGTAAACATTATTAAGGACTAGAATACAGTATATACATATGAAATTAGTAATATCAGCATGTAAACATTATTAAGGACTAGAATACAGTATATACATATGAAATGAGTAATATCAGCATGTTAACATTATTAAGGACTAGTGTTCCATTATTATAGCTAGGCATGCCGTCTGGTCTGTACATGCTCTGAGGACACGGCTAGAGATACTGTCTCCTCTACCAGCCAGACAGTTACATAGACAACCTACTCTACCAGCCAGACAGTTAGACAACCTCCTATACCAGCCAGACAGTTACATAGACAACCTCCTCTACCAGCCAAACAGTTACATAGACAACCTCCTATACCAGCCAGACAGTTAGACAACCTCCTATACCAGCCAGACAGTTACATAGACAACCTCCTATACCAGCCAGACAGTTAGACAACCTCCTATACCAGCCAGACAGTTACATAGACAACCTCCTATACCAGCCAGACAGTTACATAGACAACCTCCTATACCAGCCAGACAGTTACATAGACAACCTCCTCTACCGGCCAGACAGTTACATAGACAACTTCCTCTACCAGCCAATTACACAGACAACCTCCTCTACTAGCCAGACAGTTACACAGACAACCTCCTCTACCAGCCAGACAGTTACATAGACAAACTCCTCTACCAGCCAGACAGTTACATAGACAACCTCCTCTACCAGCCAGACAGTTAGACAACCTCCTATACCAGCCAGACAGTTACATAGACAACTTCCTGTACCAGCCAATTACATAGACAACCTCCTCTACCAGCCAGACAGTTACACAGACAACCTCCTCTACCAGCCAGACAGTTACACAGACAACCTCCTCTACCAGCCAGACAGTTACATAGACAACCTCCTCTACCAGCCAGACAGTTAGACAGACAACCTCCTCTACCAGCCAGACAGTTACATAGACAACCTCCTCTACCAGCCAGACAGTTACATAGACAACCTCCTCTACCAGCCAGACAGTTACATAGACAACCTCCTCTAGCAGCCAGACAGTTACATAGACAACCTCCTCTACCAGCCAGGATCTGAAGACAGATCCTCTGTCCTATATGAAGCTTATCCCAAGTGGACCACAGCAATTCCTTTTACAATGTCAATTCCTTTTACAATGTCAAAGAAATCTTGCTATTGGTGATACAGTGCTGCAACCAAGAGATGGTATGATAAAATATACAATATCTCTCTTTCTCTGAGTAATACTGTAGAGAGGAAAGGAGATGAGGGGAGAAGAGGAGAGGAGATGAGGGGAGAGGAGAAGAGGGGAGAAGAGGGAGAGGAGATAAGGGGAGAAGAGGAGAGGAGAGGGAGAGGAGAGTGGTGGAGGAGGCATGAGGAGAGGAGGAGGGGTTGGCGAGGAGAGGGGAGGAAGAGAGGGAGAAGAGGAGGAGGGATTGAAGAGGAGGAGAGGGAGCGGAAAGGGGAGGGAGAGGAGCAGAGTAGATGGACAGCTCTATAATCTGAGAGGTCTGTCTGTTACGACAAGACAAAAGTTAATGAGGTCTGAACGTTGCTGCATCGAAGCCTTGTCTTTGTCTTCTCATCTCCTCCCCCTCCCTTCCTCTCTCCCTGCGTCCTGCCCCTTCTTAGCAGACTAATACAACATGGGCCTTAAGTGTGCAGCTGCAGAGAGACAGAGAGAGATACAGTGAGCGAGACAGAGAGAGAGAGAGAGATACAGTGAGTGAGACAGGGGAGAGCGAGACAGAGAGAGACAGACAGAGAGACAGAGACAGAGAAGGAGAGAGAGAGAGAGAGAGACAGAGGGGGAGAGTGAGAGAGAGAGACAGAGAGGGAGAGACAGAGAGACGTACAGAGAGACAGAGAGATGGAGGGCAGCGTCTCTTATTAATTGGGGTCTGGTTGTAAAGATAGTAATTGATGTCTGGTTGTAAAGATAGTAATTGATGTCTGCTTGTAAAGATGGTTATTTGAGGTCTGGTTGTAAAGATAGTAATTGGGGTCTGGTTGTAAAGATAGTAATTGTTGACAGTCTGGTTGTAAAGATAGTAATTGTTAACAGTCTGGTTGTAAAGATAGTAATTGTTAACAGTATGGTTGTAAAGATAGTAATTGGGTCTGGTTGTAAAGATAGTAATTGTTGACAGTCTGGTTGTAAAGATAGTAATTGTTAACAGTCTGGTTGTAAAGATAGTAATTGTTAACAGTCTGGTTGTAAAGATAGTAATTGTTGACAGTCTGGTTGTAAAGATAGTAATTGTTAACAGTCTGGTTGTAAAGATATTAATTGTTGACAGTCTGGTTGTAAAGATAGTAATTGGGGTCTGGTTGTAAAGATAGTAATTGGGTCTGGTTGTAAAGATAGTATTGGGGTCTGGTTGTAAAGATAGTAATTGTTAATAGTCTGGTTGTAAAGATAGTAATTGTTGATAGTCTGGTTGTAAAGATAGTAATTGGGGTCTGGTTGTAAAGATAGTAATTGGGTATGGTTGTAAAAACAGCAATTGTTGACAGTCTCTAAAGACAGTAATTGTGAAGTATGGTTGTAAAGATAGTAATTGTTGACAGTCTGGTTGTAAAGATAGTAATTGTTGACAGTCTGGTTGTAAAAAGATAGTAATAAAGATAGTAATTGGGTCTGGTTGTAAAGACAGAGGTCTGGTTGTAAAGATAGTAATTGGGGTCTGGTTGTAAAGATAGTAATTGTTAAAGATAGTCTGGTTGTAAAGATAGTAATTGTTGATAGTCTGGTTGTAAAGATAGTAATTGGGGTCTGGTTGTAAAGATAGTAATTGTTGTAAAGGTCTGGTTGTAAAGATAGTAATTGGGGTCTGGTTGTAAAGATAGTAATTGGGGTCTGGTTGTAAAGATAGTAATTGATGTCTGGTTGTAAAGATAGTAATTGTTAGTCTGGTTGTAAAGATAGTAATTGGGGTCTGGTTGTAAAGATAGTAATTTGGTCTGATAGTTGTAAAAAGATAGTAATTGTTGACAGTCTGGTTGTAAAGATAGTAATTGGGGTCTGGTTGTAAAGATAGTAATTGGGGTCTGTTGTAAAGTGGGGTCTGGTTGTAAAGATAGTAATTGTTGACAGTATGGTTGTAAAGATAGTAATTGTTGACAGTCTGGTTGTAAAGACAGTAATTGTTGACAGTCTGGTTGTAAAGATAGTAATTGTTGACAGTCTGGTTGTAAAGATAGTAATTGGGGTCTGGTTGTAAAGATAGTAATTGGGGTCTGGTTGTAAAGATAGTAATTGTTGACAGTCTGGTTGTAAAGATAGTAATTGGGGTCTGGTTGTAAAGATAGTCTGGTTGTAAAGATAGTAATTGTTGACAGTCTGGTTGTAAAGATAGTAATTGTTGGGTCTGGTTGTAAAGATAAGACAGTCTGGTTGTAAAGATAGTAATTGGGGTCTGGTTGTAAAGATAGTAATTGGGTCTGGTTGTAAAGATAGTAATTGTTGACAGTCTGGTTGTAAAGATAGTAATTGGGGTCTGGTTGTAAAGATAGTAATTGTTAAAGATAGTAAGTCTAAAGGTTGTAAAGATAGTAATTGGGGTCTGGTTGTAAAGATAGTAATTGTTGAAGTCTGGTTGTAAAGATAGTCTAATTGTAAAGATAGTCTGGTTGTAAAGATAGTAATTGTTGACAGTCTGGTTGTAAAGATAGTAATTGTTGACAGTCTGGTTGTAAAGATAGTAATTGGGGTCTGGTTGTAAAGATAGTAATTGTTGGGGTCTGGTTGTAAAGATAGTAATTGGGACAGTCTGGTTGTAAAGATAGTAATTGGGGTCTGTTGTAAAGTCTGGTTGTAAAGATAAGTAAAGATAGTAATTGTTGATAGTCTGGTTGTAAAGATAGTAATTGGGGTCTGGTTGTAAAGATAGTAATTGGGGTCTGGTTGTAAAGATAGTAATTGATGTCTGGTTGTAAAGATAGTAATTGGTCTTGTAAAGATAGTAATTGGGGTCTGGTTGTAAAGATACAGTCTGTTGTAAAGATAGTAATTGTTGACAGTCTGGTTGTAAAGATAGTAATTGGGGTCTGGTTGTAAAGATAGTAATTGATGTCTGGTTGTAAAGATAGTAATTGGGGTCTGGTTGTAAAGATAGTAATTGATGTCTGGTTGTAAAGATAGTAATTGGGGTCTGGTTGTAAAGATAGTAAGTCTGGTTGTAAAGATAGTAATTGGGGTCTGGTTGTAAAGATAGTAATTGGGGTCTGGTTGTAAAGATAGTAATTGGGGTCTGGTTGTAAAAGATAGTAGTCTGGTTGTAAAGATAGTAATTGACAGTCTGGTTGTAAAGATAGTAATTGTTGGTCTGGTTGTAAAGATAGTAATTGGGGTCTGGTTGTAAAGATAGTAATTGGGGTCTGGTTGTAAAGATAGTAATTGTTGACAGTCTGGTTGTAAAGATAGTAATTGGGGTCTGGTTGTAAAGATAGTAATTGGTTGGTCTGGTTGTAAAGATAGTAATTGGGGTCTGGTTGTAAAGATAGTAATTGGGGTCTGGTTGTAAAGATAGTAATTGTTGACAGTCTGGTTGTAAAGATAGTAATTGGGGTCTGGTTGTAAAGATAGTAATTGGGGTCTGGTTGTAAAGATAGTAATTGTTGACAGTCTGGTTGTAAAGATAGTAATAAAGATAGTAATTGGGGTCTGGTTGTAAAGATAGTAATTGACAGTCTGGTTGTAAAGATAGTAATTGTTGGTCTGGTTGTAAAGATAGTAATTGTTGACAGTCTGGTTGTAAAGATAGTAATTGTTGATAGTCTGGTTGTAAAGATAGTAATTTTGACAGTCTGGTTGTAAAGATAGTAATTGGGGTCTGGTTGTAAAGATAGTAAGGGTCTGGTTGTAAAGATTGGGGTCTGGTTGTAAAGATAGTAATTGTAAAGATAGTCTGGTTGTAAAGATAGTAATTGATAGTCTGGTTGTAAAGATAGTAATTGTTGATAGTCTGGTTGTAAAGATAGTAATTGGGGTCTGGTTGTAAAGATAGTAATTGATGTCTGGTTGTAAAGATAGTAATTGGGGTCTGGTTGTAAAGATAGTAATTGACAGTCTGGTTGTAAAGATAGTAATTGTTGTAAAGTCTGGTTGTAAAGATAGTAATTGTTGATAGTCTGGTTGTAAAGATAGTAATTGGGGTCTGGTTGTAAAGATAGTAATTGTCTGGTTGTAAAGATAGTAATTGAGGTCTGGTTGTAAAGATAGTAATTGGTTGTAAAGATAGTCTGGTTGTAAAGATAGTAATTGGGGTCTGGTTGTAAAGATAGTAATTGTTGTAAAGATAGTCTGGTTGTAAAGATAGTAATTGTTGGGTCTGGTTGTAAAGATAGTAATTGGGACAGTCTGGTTGTAAAGATAGTAATTGGGGTCTGGTTGTAAAGATAGTAATTGGGGTCTGGTTGTAAAGATAGTAATTGGGGTCTGGTTGTAAAGATAGTAATTGGGGTCTGGTTGTAAAGATAGTAATTGTTGACAGTCTGGTTGTAAAGATAGTAATTGATGTCTGTTGTAAAGATAGTCTGGTCTGTAAAGATAGTAATTGTTGACAGTCTGGTTGTAAAGATAGTAATTGGGGTCTGGTTGTAAAGATAGTAATTGGGGTCTGGTTGTAAAGATAGTAATTGATGTCTGGTTGTAAAGACAGTAATTGTGGACAGTCTGGTTGTAAAGATAGTAATTGTTGACAGTCTGGTTGTAAAGATAGTAATTGGGGTCTGGTTGTAAAGATAGTAATTGTTGACAGTCTGGTTGTAAAGATGGTAATTTAGGTCTGGTTGTAAAGATAGTAATTGAGGTCTGGTTGTAAAGATAGTAATTGGGGTCTGGTTGTAAAGATAGTAATTGATGTCTGGTTGTAAAGATAGTAATTGGGGTCTGGTTGTAAAGATAGTAATTGATGTCTGGTTGTAAAGATAGTGATTGTTGAGAGTCTGGTTGTAAAGATAGTAATTGATGTCTGGTTGTAAAGATAGTAATTGTTGATAGTCTGGTTGTAAAGATAGTAATTGGCGTCTGGTTGTAAAGATAGTAATTGTTGATAGTCTGGTTGTAAAGATAGTAATTGGGGTCTGGTTGTAAAGATAGTAATTGATGTCTGGTTGTAAAGATAGTAATTGGGGTCTGGTTGTAAAGATAGTAATTGGGGTCTGGTTGTAAAGATAGTAATTGGGGTCTGGTTGTAAAGATAGTAATTGTTGACAGTCTGGTTGTAAAGATAGTAATTGTTGATAGTCTGGTTGTAAAGATAGTAATTGTTGATAGTCTGGTTGTAAAGATAGTAATTGAGGTCTGGTTGTAAAGATAGTAATTGAGGTGTGGTTGTAAAGATAGTAATTGGGGTCTGGTTGTAAAGATAGTAATTGGGGTCTGGTTGTAAAGATAGTAATTGTTGATAGTCTGGTTGTAAAGATAGTAATTGGATAGTCTGGTTGTAAAGATAGTAATTGGGGTCTGGTTGTAAAGATAGTAATTGGGGTCTGGTTGTAAAGATAGTAATTGGGGTCTGGTTGTAAAGATAGTAATTGGGGTCTGGTTGTAAAGATAGTAATTGTTGATAGTCTGGTTGTAAAGATAGTAATTGTTAAAGATAAGTCTGGTTGTAAAGATAGTAATTGGGGTCTGGTTGTAAAGATAGTAATTGGGGTCTGGTTGTAAAGATAGTAATTGGGGTCTGGTTGTAAAGATAGTAATTGACAGTCTGGTTGTAAAGATAGTAATTGTTGACAGTCTGGTTGTAAAGATAGTAATTGTTGATAGTCTGGTTGTAAAGATAGTAATTGTTGATAGTCTGGTTGTAAAGATATTGGGGTCTGGTTGTATTGGGTCTGGTTGTAAAGATAGTAATTGTTGTAGGTCTGGTTGTAAAGATAGGGTCTGGTTGTAAAGATAGTAATTGGGGTCTGGTTGTAAAGATAGTAATTGGGGTCTGGTTTAAAGATAGTAATTGGTCTGGTTGTAAAGATAGTAATTGATGTCTGATTGTAAAGATAGTAATTGTAAAGATGATTGTTAGTCTGGTTGTAAAGATAGTAATTGTTGATGTCTGGTTGTAAAGATAGTAATTGGGGTCTGGTTGTAAAGATAGTAATTTGATAGTCTGGTTGTAAAGATAGTAAAGTTGTAAAGATAGTAATTGGGGTCTGGTTGTAAAGATAGTAATTGATGTCTGGTTGTAAAGATAGTAATTGTTGATCTGGTTGTAAAGATAGTAAGTCTGGTTGTAAAGATAGTAATTGTTGATAGTCTGGTTGTAAAGATAGTAATTGGGGTCTGGTTGTAAAGGTCTGGTTGTAAAGATAGTAATGTAAAGATAGTAATTGGTCTGGTTGTAAAGATAGTAATTGGGGTCTGGTTGTAAAGATAGTAATTGGGGTCTGATTGTAAAGATAGTAATTGGGGTCTGGTTGTAAAGATAGTAATTGTTGATAGTCTGGTTGTAAAGATAGTAATTGAGGTCTGGTTGTAAAGATAGTAATTGGGGTCTGGTTGTAAAGATAGTAATTGATGTCTGGTTGTAAAGATAGTAATTGGGGTCTGGTTGTAAAGATAGTAATTGATGTCTGGTTGTAAAGATAGTAATTGGGGTCTGGTTGTAAAGATAGTAATTGTTGAGGTCTGGTTGTAAAGATAGTAATTGGGGTCTGGTTGTAAAGATAGTAATTGGGGTCTGGTTGTAAAGATAGTAATTGTTGATGTCTGGTTGTAAAGATAGTAATTGTTGATAGTCTGGTTGTAAAGATAGTAATTGGGGTCTGGTTGTAAAGATAGTAATTGGGGTCTGGTTGTAAAGATAGTAATTGGGGTCTGGTTGTAAAGATAGTAATTGTAAAGATGTAATTGAGTCTGGTTGTAAAGATAGTAATTGGGGTCTGGTTGTAAAGATAGTAATTGGGGTCTGGTTGTAAAGATAGTAATTGTTGACAGTCTGGTTGTAAAGATAGTGTAAAGATAGTGATTGGGTCTGGTTGTAAAGATAGTAATTG